>NC_039367.1:14577274-14651627 GCF_003573695.1 Papaver somniferum | reverse complement strand
TAGGATTTGCATCTAGGATGGAAGGGTGGCCGTTGATCGTCGCACGCCTTCGTTTTGGTAGCCTCATGGGGAAGGCCGGCATGGTATGGCGCGACAAGGTGGTTAGCATGCCATTGGCACATGTGGCATGGCATGCCTTGGCACGGTTTGGCGTGGCCAAAACTAGGGTTTTGGGCCAAAGGTTACCATGCGTTGTTTGGCGACCTTGGACGGCTAGGATTTGCATCTAGGATGGAAGGGTGGCCGTTGATCGTCGCACGCCTTCGTTTTGGTAGCCGCATGGGGAAGGCCGACATGGTATGGCGCGGCAAGGTGGTTGGCATGCCATTGGCACATGTGGCATGGCATGCCTTGGCGCGGTTTGGCGTGGCCAAAACTAGGGTTTTGGGAAAAAGGTTACCATGCGTTGTTTGGCAACCTTGGACGGCTAGGATTTTCATCTAGGATGGAAGGGTGGCCGTTGATCGTGGCACGCCTTCGTTTTGGTAGCCGCATAGGGAAGGCTGGCATGGTGGGACCAAGGCCAATGGCGCGGATGGCTTGGCATAGTGGGGCCAAGAGTTTGGTACGGACGGCTTGGTATGGTGGGGCCAAGGCAAGGTGCGGTTGGCTTATCATGGTGGGGTCAAGGGTTTGGCATGCCATTAGCGCATGGTGCGGCTATAATGGTTGGGGCCAAGGCAAGGTGCGGTTGTCTTGGCATGGTGGGGCCAAGGGTTTGGCATGCCATTGGCGCATGGTGCGTCTAGCATGATTGGCATGCCTTGGCGCGGTAGACGTGACTGGCATGGTTTTCCATTGGCACAGTGGTGAGGCTGGCATGGTTGGCATGACTTGGCGCGGAGATGTGGCTGGCATGGTTTGCCATTGGCACAGTGGTGCGGCTGGCATGGTTGGCATGCCTTGGCGCGGTAGCATGAGAATTAGGGTTTAACATAGATGATGTCGGTCAATGTTAAGAGTTCTGCCGTGGAACATGACACATAAAAAAAACCTACCCTGGTAATTCTTACGTAGGCATGCTGATCGATTCAATAAATGTGCTAATGGTCATAGTGACGTCATGTCAGTTGTACGGTTTTATGATTTTAACCCTAAGCTAAAAACCACCATCAACATTAAGTCCCCTGCTTAGCTCGGAACAGGAGCATTGTTGCGAGGTAAGCATAAGATGGTGACGAGCAAGGACAAAAATCGAAACGACAAGTCGTGGAAAGATGGTCAGGAAGGTCCGACTAACCTTTTTCGAGAGGTAAGGAGAGTCCATGATCCTCGTGTTTGGCGGCCTTGCGTAGATTATATTCGTGGTGTAGACCGTGAAGTTGTAAGATGAAGATCGTCGGCTTAGTCTGGATATGCATCTCCTTGGATGGGTTAGGGAACATCATGACGCTGGCTTGGCGAGTTGTCGGTGTTGGTGCGGCAAGTCATGGCGCGGACGGCTTGGCATGGTGGGGCCAAGGCAATGGCGCAGTTTGGTGAGGAAAAGCATGCGCGGACGGCTTGGCATGTGGGGCCAAGGCATGTCGCTGTCCTGGCGAGGCAAGCATGGCAGACGTCTTGGCGTGGTGGGGCCAAGGCATTGGCGCAGACGGTCTTGGCATGGTGATTGGTCTTCGCGGTCCCGGTTTCCTCTTTTCCTTACTTGACTCAAATAGGAAGTCATTTCCTTATTCAAACTCCCAAGTATCACGCCTATAAAAGGAGGGACGGCCTCTCCTTTTACTTCACACCTATATTTTTTTTTATTCTGGCCGTGTGTTAACAGTAAAGCAGACGAGCGAATCCCAGGTATGTCTTCCAACACTTCCTCTTTAACTTGCTTTTCTTGTTTTGTTTCTTATGTTAGTGCAAACCCTAGCTGTAGGCATACCTTTTCATGAACTTGTAGAAATGTTGTCCTTCTGCGTTGGTATGAATCCTAGCCGCAGGTATGCTTTGCACGAACTTGTAGTAACATTTAGGCGTTAATACCTTAGTGATGTTGGACGCCTCAATTACCGTGAAAAGTAGGCATGCATAAGCTGGTAATTGTCATTATCTTCCGGCGAAAACATAGCTTCTAGGGTTTACTCATTTTTCCTGGTGTGACCGTGTGTATGGTTCCCGTGGTGGGGTGCGCCTCCTCGGCCGGGCACAAATTTCCCGCTGCAGGGTATGGTCTTGGCATGAGGTGGTGATGCAGGGTCTGTCAGTCCCCATTTCTTTGCCTATGCGCATTATGACTTTGAAACAAATTGGCTTGCCTCCAGGATGGATCTCATGTGTCTGATAAAATAATTTCCATGCACTTTCCGTAATAATTTCTCTTTGTATTGTTCCATTGTAGTTATTTCGAAGGTGGAGGTAGCGTGAGAGAATTTTCGTAAGGATGTCATTTGAGAAACATTCTGCCGTACCGAAAGATATTGAAAATTCCAAGCCAAACATAGATGATGAGTTCTTTACAATATCCGCCACGATTAGGAGAAATTATCCCAAGTATGTGTCGATTCTTCTGACTGGTCCGGAAAGTGGATGAGAGGCTCGGTCGGTTTGGCCAGGAGGTGTAATAAGGCTTTGTCTTCAGAGGAAAGAATATCATGCTTCTCCTATTGAATTTAAAATCTCTGTGAGTCCGTTGCATCCCTTTGAGAAATGGATGCGATTCATGATGAACCAGGAATGTGTAAAAGCCAGTTTGACCAAGGCGCAAATCATTGATGCTGTTGCGGCTTCCGCAGTGCTTCAAATTAGGAAAGATATTACAGGCTTGGTTGCTTTTATTTCCAGATGGTGTCCAGACACTCACACGGACATATGCAGGTGGGGTGAAATGACTATCTCCTTAAAGAGCGTGGCCGTGTTGCTGAACCTTCCTGTAATAAGAAACCTCGATGTCAAATTGTCTGCAGATGAAGAAGAAATGCGCGCCGCTCTAGTTGCGAAATCAAAAGGATTCGTTCGGAAAGAAAACGAGACAAGGTGCTTATATGGCTGGTGGGTGTCTCAGTGGTTTCCCGATGAGTTGGAGCCGAATCAGAAGAATAATACGCTTCATGTCGCGACGTTCTTGGCTCTTTGGTTATCTAGAGATATTTTCGATAAAGGCTCGGGTAAGAAGGAGATAAGACAGAAACTTATCAAGTTTTCCATAAAATTGGGAAAAGGTGTCGTTCTCCCTATTGGCGGATTGTTTCTTGGTTCTCTATACACACACTTGGATCAGCTGGTCGCGGACATGTGCGCTTCAAATGCTTACATGAAAGTGGATTCGTATATTCATGCCGCCTTTCTCCAAGCGTGGATGTGGGATCACTTGGAAAGGTATGCTCCAAAACCGTTGTCCGTACTTCCCGAGTCTTGGGGTGGCTCTAGGATACTGCGTTGTTCTAATAGGCGCCCAAAGATTGGTTCGAACCTGGTTGGATTTCTTGACAACTCGCACACGGTCAATTTTCGTCCATGGGCTCCGGTGCATGCGTCCATAACTCAGATCAATACCTTTTCTCCTGCTCCGAGCATGTCTTTATCTTCTGATAAAGAGGATATGAGTGTTGGGTAGATGGTGTTCATGCGAAGCTGCACGCCCGGTTATGTGTCGTCTTTCTTTCGAGGATCTTGCAAAGCAGTCTCTTACAATATCGATAGGGCGGCTCGACATATGGATTTTGACCAAGGGGTCCCACTTGTTCATCAGCCAGTTGTTCCAGAAGTCTCGTTGCCAACTGTTCTCGATGTTACTGTTCTTGTGTCGGGTAAAAGTCTCCCTTTTCTGCTTGCGGAACGAAATCAATCAACAACCTCCAAATATAACATATTTTGGCAGGATGAGTTTCTTGTTTTACATGGATTCGTGAATGATGTGGTAGAAAACCGTCGCGGTAAGCCTTCTCTTGCGGTTTTAGCGGAGCATCCACTGCTGAAGGATCCTTCTTCGCCCAAGCGAAAATCCGTTAGCCCGAATGCAGATAGTCCCCAAGTGAATGAGCAAAGATCTAAAAGCCGTGCAGATGGTTCCCAGTAAGTTTCGACAACCCTAGCAACTTTCAGTTCGTCCAATATGCAGGTACCTGTGATTTTCCTCTTGACTTTAGTTGGATCTTGCATATCCTTGTTTCTTTCCTGAGTATCCGTCTTTGTATCTTGCCTAGGGTCTCAGCAGCGTGAACTCCTTTACCAAACTTGCAAGTAGTCAGAAAACATCGCTTCTCGAGATGGAGGGTGGCGGTGCTGAGCCTATCTGTGGCGATGGGGAACCCGAGAAGGATGAAAGATCAGAGTTCAGTGATGGCGAGAGTAGTTCTTCCGACAACAGTGCTGAATCTTCCTCTAGCCAGTCTGAAAGAGAATCAGTGAGTCTCCCGCATGTTTTTTTTCTTTCTCTTTGGAAAATATCTAATCCTTGATGTCATAGGGGGAAACCGTTTCTGAAGATGGCCCTGAGACGAAGACTGGTGGTGATACAGCTTTGTCTCCAATTGTGGCAGCCGCACCGGTCGACCGTGGAATGGATTTTGATCGATATGAACACGTCGTTGTGACTCAGACAATTTAGAGTACTCCAGTGGCCGCAGGTGCAATTGTCATTAGGAATCCCTTGCCGATTGTTGATGTAGACGCGGGCGCCACTTTCAACCTTCCATACCTGGTTCCTTATCCGGATCATGTGTTGATCGGGGGATTTAGCGTGCCGGCCAAACATGCGGAGCGATACACCAAGATATGGGAAATCTACAGACATATCGCCACGACCAAGAAGGTTACTAGTCGATTTGCGTTGGTTAAGCGTGTGGAGGAAGCTTTGTCTTCGATTGACGACATGTGCAACGTGACCGGTAATACTGTTTTTGAGGATGTAATCTCGAGCTGGAGGTTCCATCGTGACATGTGTGTAAACTTCGAGTTCAATGTTCCTTGGTTCGTTGACGGTTTTGTATGAGGTTGAAAAGTTGTTGGTCGAAACAGTCGAAGGTCCTTCTGCGGATATGGTGAAGAAGCAGGAAGTCGAAAAATTGTCCAGGAAGCTGAAGTTGAAGAGGGCGGCTCTCCAAAGCACGAAGGAGGCTCTTGCTAAGAAGAGCAAGCCATTGTTGAAAAACTTTCCTTGAATGTATTTCTGTCTTCTGAACTTCTTATTTTTAGGGTTTTTTTTTTGAAAGGCAAATGAATCGCCTAGTTTATGGTTTTGATTTCCTGGATTTTTGGGTTGATAGACAAATGTTACCTTGAGGGTTTTGGATTATTCTTTTGGAATGAATTATTTTGGAATGGATTGTTTTGCGAATGATGTTGTCTTGGTTACGATTGCAAGTGACGCAAACATCCCAGGAAAACCATGGAACCGTGAGCGTTGCACTTGGCTATCGGTTTTATCATTCCCGTGAAAACTTGAAATAGCAAACCATGTATTTTGTCTAGGTAAGACTTACTCGGTTTTTCAGGTCTCCTGATGAAAAGGTTCCGGGTGTAAGACCGAGTTTTACGAGAGGCACCGCCGTGATTGTGGAAAGTCCCCAGCCATCTCATATGATAATCGATTTGTCGATCCCTGGTTGGATCGTTCGCTTTTAACCTCTAGGCAGTCCCAGTCATCCCTTGCCGTGTCAAGACTAATAATCGGGTCGTCTGGTAACTGAGTCGTCGATCCCTGAGCGGATCGCCTGCTTCTACCACCTTGATGTCTGGGTCGAAGCATGAGATCGATGGTCAAAAATTGACATTGTAACCGAAAAATCAATCTCCCACTGCGGTAGCCAATTGTTTGAGGGTGAAAATGGTTTCTGTTGATTTTGGTAATTTCGGGTGTGTGGGTGAGAAACGAATTTAAACCCTAAACAATCTACTGCAAGGGAGTAGTTTAGATTCGAGAGACCAATATGTACAAATCCGGCCTAAACCAAGAAATGGTCGTTACAGACTTTCTTCGGTCACAAAGTGAAGGAGAAAGGTTGGTTTTGGGGAGGGAAGCGAAGAAAGTGTTGAGACCAGAATAGTTGATTATGGAAGAGTAGTTGTTTCAGGACTTGTATCAGAAAGTGAAGCTAACAGATGGAAAGCTCGCAAATGTTTTCTGAGTGTTGTATCCTCCTGAACTGAACTTGTTGTTCGGTGGAAATAAGTAATGCATATTTATACAAGTCGAAGTGAAACGTACTCTGGTCTCATTAAGAAGCGGAAAATGGGTGAGTAAATGGGAGGAAGTGGTAACCGGTAACGCTTGGAATTGATGTTCCATAAAAGAAAGCGTTTAACCATTACTCCCTGTATTTACTAACCGCCTCATCCTTATGACACTTTATTATAACGAGCGTAGTGTACGCCGCACGCTGTAAATTTCCAAACCAATACCCAATGAGCATCCCCCAGTTTGTGACATGTGTTGATGTCTCGAGTGTTTTCGTGGAAAACATGTAGCATATTGTTGTTGTCTGGAAAGTTGAGCTTGGGAGTACCGGCTCGGTGGTGACCTTCAACGGTCGAGAATTTGCATCTTAAGAGGAAGGTACCCGTTGGTTATTGTAACCTTTCGTTTGGTATCCAGTGGCATGAAAGTATGATCATTATGGCTTTAATATGGCCCAGTTTAGGCGCGACCAAAAGTTAGGGTTTTGGCTTTGTTTAGGCGCGACCAAACTAAGGCCAAAGGTTTCCATGTATTAGTTGGTAACCTTGGACGGCTAATATCTGTATCTTAGATGAAAAAGTGGTCGTTGATTGTTGCAAGCCCTCGTTTTGGTAGCCGCATAGGGAAGGCCGGCATGGTATGGCGCGACAAGGTGGTTGGCATGCCATTGGCACATGTGGAATGGCATGCCTTGGCGCGGTTTGGCTGGCCAAAACTAGGGTTTTGGGCCAATGGTTACCATGCGTTGTTTGGCGACCTTGGACGGCTAGGATTTGCATCTAGGATGGAAGGGTGGTCGTTGATTGTCTCACGCCATCGTTTTGGTAGCCGCATGGGGAAGGTCGGCATGGTATGGCGCAACAAGGTGGTTGGCATGCCATTGGCGCGGTTTGGCATGGCCAAAACTATGATTTTGGGCCAAAGGTTACCATGCGCTGTTTGGCGACCTTGGACGGCTAGGATTTGCATCCAGGATGGAAGGGTGGCCGTTGATCGTCGCACGCCTTCGTTTTGGTAGCCGCATGGGGAAGGCCGGCATGGTATGGCGCAGCAAGGTGGTTGGCATGCCATTGGCACATGTGGCATGGCATGCCTTGGGGCGGTTTGGCGTGGCCAAAACTAGGGTTTTGGGACAAAGGTTACCATGCCTTGTTTGGCGACCTTGGACGGCTAGGATTTGCATCTAGGATGGAAGGGTGGTCGTTGATCGTCGCACGCCTTCGTTTTGTTAGCCGCATGGGGAAGGCCGGCATGGTATGGTGCAGCAAGGTTGTTGGCATGCCCTTGGCACATGTGGCATGGCATGCCTTGGCGCGGTTTGGTATGGTCAAAACTAGGGTTTTGGGCCAAAGGTTACCATGCATTTTTTGGCGACCTTGGACGGCTAGGATTTGTATCTAGGATGGAAAGGTGGACGTTGATCGTCGCACGCCTTCGTTTTGGTAGCCGCATGGGGAAGGCTGGGATGGTATGGCACGACAAGGTGGTTGGCATGCCATTGACACATGTGGAATGTCATGCCTTGGCGCGGTTTGGCGTGGCCCAAAACCCTACCGTGCGTTGTTTGGTGACCCTGGACGGCTATGATTTGCATCTAGGATGGAAGGGTGGTCGTTGATCGTCGCACGCCTTCGTTTTGGTAGCCGCATGGGGAAGGCCGGCATGGTATGGCGCGGCAAGGTGGTTGGCATGCCATTGGCACATGTGGCATGGCATGCCTTGACACGGTTTGGCGTGGCCAAAACTAAGGTTTTGGGACAAAGGTTACCATGCCTTGTTTGGCGACCTTGGACGGTTAGGATTTGCATCTAGGATGGAAGGGTGATCGTTGATCGTCGCACGCCTTCGTTTTGTTAGCCGCATGAGGAAGGCCGGCATGGTATGGTGCCGCAAGGTTGTTGGCATGCCCTTGGCACATGTGGCATGGCATGCCTTGGCGCGGTTTGGTATGGCCAAAACTAGGGTTTTAGGCCAAAGGTTACCATGCGTTGTTTGGCGACCTTGGACGGCTAGGATTTTCATCTAGGATGGAAGGGTAGCCGTTGATCGTCGCACGCCTTCGTTTTGGTAGCCGCATGGGGAAGGCTGGGATGGTATGGCACGGAAAGGTGGTTGGCATGCCATTGACACATGTGGAATGGCATGCCTTGGCGCGGTTTGGCGTGGCCAAAACTAGGGTTTTGGGCCAAAGGTTACCATGCGTTGTTTGGTGACCCTGGACGGCTATGATTTGCATCTAGGATGGAAGGGTGGTCGTTGGTCGTCGCACGCCTTCGTTTTGGTAGCCGCATAGGAAAGACCGGCATGGTGGGCTCAAGGCCAATGACGCGAATGGCTTGCCATAGTGGTGCCAAGGGTTTGGTACGGACGGCTTGGCATGGTGGGGCCAAGGCAAGGTGCGGTTGGCTTGGCATGGTGGGGCCAAGGGTTTGGCATGCCATTGGCGCATGGTGCGGCTAGCATGGTTGGTATACCTTGGCGCGGTAGATGTGGTTGGCATGGTTTTCCATTGGCACAGTGGTGCGGCTGGCATGGTTGGCATGCCTTGGCACGGATATGTGGTTGGCATGGTTTTCCATTTGCACATTGGTGCGGATGGCATGGTTGGCATGCCTTGGCGCGGAGATGTGGCTGGCATGGTTTTTCATTGGCACAGTGGTGTGGCTGGCATAGTTGGCATGCCTTGGCGCGGTAGCATGAGAATTAGGGTTTGGCATAGATGATGTCGGTCAATGTTAAGGGTTCTGCCGTGGAACATGACACATAAAAAAAAGTTACCCTGGTAATTCTTATGTAGGCATGCTGATCGATTCAATAAATGTGCTAATGGTCATAGTGACGTCATGTCAGTTGTACGGTTTTACGATTTTAACCCTAAGCTAAAAACCACCATCAACACCAATCTAAGTGGATGGAAGCATCTTGGTTGTAGGAGTTGAGGAACCAATCTGAGTAGATGGAAACATCTAAAGAGTCTATTCATAAAAGCACAGAGCTCAGGTGTTAGAAATAACATGGTAGTTTCGCCATATCTCGTTGAGTCCTTTTCACTTCTGTTTTTATTTTGTTTTATTTTAAAAAAGAAATATATGTTTCTCTAAGTGATTAGGTGGGGCTCACGAATCAAGTTGTTACCACTGCTAGGGTGAAATAGAGTGATTGAGATAAAAAAAAGATGAAAAAGATGAAAAAAAAAAATTATTATGAAAAAAAAAATGATGAAAAAGAAAAAATTGAGACGAGACCATTAGACCAACCAGAATAAATTCAATAAAGTCGACCACTGGTACCCTTGTATATGCCAGTTGTGTTGACCTACAGTTAGGATTATTGACCACTGGTTCCCTTGTATATGCCAGTGAGTTGATATTAGTCAGACTAGTATCTCAGTCCTTAGGATAGGTTCATTTTGGAAGTGGCCTTTAGACATATATGGGAAACACCGTTCACCTTAGTCAACATAGAAACCATATATGTTTTTCTCTATATCCATCTTCTTAATCTATTCATGTGATTTGTTTGACTCCGGATATTAATTTCCATAGTGCGACTATCTGAGTAGAGCTCTGTCACTTATATATGAATTTTAGTATGTGGGTGCAAAAATCGCGTACATCAACTGGAATTTCGCATCAGGGTACTTCCTCCTGTAGTCAATAAGTATGCCAACCAAGGAGATTCTTTAGTGCCTTCCAAGGTTCTGCGCAGATAGCTAGGGCTGGAGTAAAGGTTTTCTGGGTATCTCTCTGGTAAGCCCTCCCGAGACTATAACTCGGCCACTAGGAAAACCTAGGGATTTAAAGGCTTGTTGCATACGCTAAATGTAATCGCGATGCCTGCGACAATGAGTTAGGATTTTATTTTATTAGTTTTGCTTGGGACTAGCAAAATATAGGTTTAGGGGTATTTGATAGACGCATATTTATATCTTCATTAGTCCAAAAAAAATATATTCTTGGTGCTTATTTTTGTACTAATTCTAGATTTATTATGTTTTTGTAGGTAACTGAATAAAATGGGCTCTGTCAAGTAAAATGGTTAAAACTGGACGTATGCACGCTAAATATGTATTTTTGAGTAAACAGATGTTTGAATGTGATAATGGAGTAAGATTTGGGTTGGAATTAAATGGACCCATTGAGCTTGGTTGGATCTAAAGGACTTGGAGACTCGGACGACAGCTTGTATACAAAGGAGGAGGAGTAAAACACGTGCTCATTTGTGTACTCCATACTATCACCTCGGGCATTATCATACCATTCTCAAGCTTAACCAAGACTTGGTATGGTTTAATATTATATAATAATAATAATGGGAAGTTCACATATAAAACAAGGAAGTAGATTTTGTGAATTAAATAATAAAGGAAGCATGAGGTGGAGTTGGAAAGAAATGGAGAAAGGAATGATTTCTTTCCATGGTAGTGGGAGCACTAACTTTTTATAGGGGATATGCATGTGCCCATTTTCAAAATCAACAAGGTGTCGGCTGTGGACCATAAGGGGGAGCTTGGTGGAAGCATTTTTTCGAGAGGTTATGAATGATATGGAAAACTCCTATTGGGTAAGCTAAACACGTGGCACGTTTTGATTAGCAGAGATGATGTGGTGTACGAATCAGAAATGGAAACCGGGTTTCTCCTAAACATATATATATACGGGAGAAGAGAAAGAAGTTAGAAGGGAGTTTTCACGGGGGAGCCGACACCAGAATAGTTTTAGACTGTTTCTTTTGTTTTCATCTTTTAGTAATGGAAGGCTAGTTCTTTCTATTGAGACTAAGAGCAAGTCTTATGGTGGAATCCATCCATCTTCCACGCCACCTCAGCATTTGGAACTGTGGATGAAAGTGCAAGTGTAATGGTGGAATAGTAGAAACGCTATTCTTAATGGAGCTAAAAAACGCAATTAAGAATGGAGCTAAAAAACCGCAATTAAGAATGAAGCTTTTTTTTTCGGCCGTTAGATTTCAACAACTCATTTTAAATTTATGGATAAAAAAAACGCAATTAAGAATGAAGCTAAAAAAACGCAATTAAGAATGAAGCTTTTTTTTCCAGCCGTTAGATTTCAACAACTCATTTTAAATCTACGGATAAAAAAAAAACGCCATTCTTAATTGCGTTTTTTTAGCTCCATTCTTAATTGCGTTTAACGCTATTCTTATTGGCGTTTAAATGGATTCCACGGACCCTTCCACCAAACCATGGAACCTTGCTTGGATTTTCTGTGGAAAACCCCAACTTGGAAGCCACTAGACTTGACATTCCATGAATTTTCCACACTTGCAATAGGTTGGATTCCACCATAAGACTTGCTCTAAGGAGGAATCCAATAAATCGTGTAAGGAATTCTAGTACTCTTTGAATAAATATTCTGTTGGAGCTTAAATGTTTTAATTAATCTCTCTTCATATTTAGCTTCATAATAATAGTTTTGGGTAGTTAAACTATAGCGAAGGAGATTATACGGTTTTGGTTTACAACTAAGTTGTTTTTTTTTATTTAAACTGTAATATTTTCCGAGACATGAAATTGGGTTCGAAACTGTCTCGAGTTATATCACGAATATTGTTTAGAGAGGAATGATTATTTTACACAATTGATTTGGTGAAATCTGAAACCCCAGTCTTTTCTCCCATTGATCATCTTAGCAATTTTTTCTTTAGTATTTTTCTTATTTAATCTTAAAACCAAATCCTTTTCAAAAGTCCGAGAATCGAATCCCATACTCACCACTTGTAAAACGACATCACCGCTAACACTATTCCTCCGGCCAGCAATGTCACGTCACATGTTACTACTACTCCTCCGAGTGCTGGTGTTCCAGTGATCACTCCTGTCAATGTTGCAAGCAATGCTACTGGCACTATCAACAATCCACCTCCTAGCGAGTCTCCTGAAGAAACCAGAGAAAATCAGTATACCATAGTTGATCTCATGAAGGTTCAGACTGAAATAGCTGCAACCAGAAAGAGTTGTGTGCTTATCTCAAAACTCTCACGGACAAGCTTGCGTCTGAACAAACTCAGCCTCAACACGAGAGAGGAAAAGCTAAAGAAACATCTTCAACCGCTGATCCTGAAATCTCTCCAATCCATGTTGTAGATGATGAAGAAGTACGCAAAGATGCAAACGATCCACCAACAAAGGAACCTGCAAGTTTCATCTCTCGAGAAGACTTGGAGCGCTTTTTAGAGGATCGAGGAAAATACAAGATATCATCTGTCCATTGTCATCAACCTCCATATCTTGCAGTTACACAGAGAATTCCTCTTCCAAAAGGCTACACTTCTACAACGTTCACACTTTACAACAGAACAGGAAATGCTCGAGAACATGTCTCTCGTTTCTTAGAATCATTAGGCGAGCATGAACACAATCATGTCGTTCGTTTGAAGGAATTTTCAAATTCTCTGACTGGCAGAGCATATATCTGGTACAACAACATAGCACCAGGAAGCATTGCCAGCTGGGGAGAGATGATTAACGTTTTTTATAGAAAGTACTTCTTTGTTTCAGAACAAGTCACTCTCTCCGATCTTGGAAGGATGTTTCAAATGAGCAACGAACATCCCAACGACTATGTGAAAGAGTTCAGAGTTCAAGCTTTGGACTGCCATGATCCAAACATCACAGGGCAACAACTTGTAGACCTGTGCATAAAGGGGATGATCCCGATCTACAGAGCTTTACTGGAAAATCTCCGGTTCCACACTTTCTCAGAATTTCACGAAGCGGCTAAGAGATCAACGACTACTGAACCTGCTTTACTGGAAAGAGAAAAGTCTGCAAGGTCGAGGAACCTTGAAGCAGCCAACGCCTAGTCAACACTCAGTACAATCTCCAGCCTTCAACAAACGTTGTTGCTGAAAGGAAAACCGAGACACAGCATCATAACGCTTCTCCAACGTCCCAGGCTCCTCTGAAGGCACAAAGAAAAGATAACCAAACCTGAAATGCACAAACCTCGACCCGGCATAAACGAAAGGGAAAATGGTCTGACAGACTCAAACTTTTCTCTTCTCATGAAGGAGTGATCGAGTTACTGGAAGTATGGGTTCAAGATGGTGCAATCCAATCGTCGTTCATTAGGAGAGAGCCAACTGAAGAATAAATGGAGAATCTCAGGTACTGTCGCCTTCATAGGTTCATCGATCATCCAACAAGTAACTGCAATATTTTGAACCACATCTTCAAAGAGAAGACTGATCCCTGATAGCTTCAACTGGGGATTAAAGGAGTACACAAGAATCCTCTCCAGTCAGAACCTTTACACTCTGGACAACCAGTCAAAGAAGCATTTCAATTGTTGATCGAGCATATCTGTGAAATTGCTCTATCTTTCTAAGGCGAAAAGGAAAGACATGTTCACAGCACCGAATTACATTGTGTCAGACGTCTACCCATCCCAGAAATAATCCTCATCCACAGAAAAGGAGATGCACGACTTGGGACTTCTTACCGCAGTCCATCTCAGAGGAAATGAATTTGGAAGAATGTTGATCGATGCTGACACCGCCATCAACATACTTCCACCGAAAACCCACAAGAAGCTACTCGCGATCCCCATCTCAATCAGAGAACTTGAAGGAACGCTAGGAAATACTTATGGCTACATCACTCTCAAAGTGGACATAAGTTTAACCTGGGCAGAAACCAAGTTTCACATAATCAGGAGGATCCAGGATATGACATGTTCTTCAGACGAGCGTGGATCCACGCTGAAAAGATGGGTATTGAGGAAGCGCCTTTGGTTACACATATGTCCAACGAAGAAATTTCTAATCCATAGGATTTGATGGACATTCCATCATCAGAGTACTTGGAGGAATTTCAAACTTTGACGAGGTTGAAGCAAGAACCTGCAAAAGATGCATAGACATTCATCAAGAGGTTCCGCACTCAGGCAAGCCTCATTCCTCCCATGTCTTTGTCATTTATTTCCTCACATGATATCCTAGCATGGGGACTTAATATGATAGCAAATCTGCTATTGCAAGACGAATGGTAGCTTCACCACATTAGTATTTTACCAAGTGGTTGAATCTGACATTTCTCCGAATCGAACACTGAGACATTCATTACTGAGATGATGTCCAATCCTGGCAAAGAACACTTTGGACGTAGTCTTACATGCGTGTTCATGTGTGCCACAAAATTAGAAAGCTCTGATGTCTGCACAAGTGTTGAATTCCACTAATGCAACGAAAGGAGTGCTGAATCAACAGAAGATACTCAGGGCCGAGATGATAAAACCTAAGATCTTAAGGGATATTGACGCTTCAACGCTCAAGCATCTAAGAATACTTCAAATTGTACTCCCAATCAAAGAGTACACCTTCTACAATGGATCCTCTAGCTTCAACACAAATATCTCGACGATAACACACTGATTCAACACCAACACAATCAAAGTGTGACTGAATTTATCCCATGATAAGACTTCTGAAGCATATGTAACATCATTCATCCGTCGATGACACAAACTCCTTCAACATACACCGGGTACTTGATCTTATTGGAGAAATCAATTCTATTTCAATAAATGTTATCCACATAACAAGTTATTGCGACCTGACGTGATTCCATGAAACTTCATCAACGGGTCTCCCTACATCGCAAGCCCCTGCATGACTGAGGAACTTCCTCTCTTCACCGATCACATCCAGAATGGAAACTAATGCTGCTATCTACCGCAACAACATCGATTCCCTGACAAGGCACTTCACAGTAAAGGTTCGGGAGAATTTGGGTTAAACCCTACACCCTCATCTTAGGGACACTCAACTCATCAATTAGTTCGTGAATGTAAAGGCTCATTGGATGAAGGAGTAAAGACTATGTTGATAATCATGGATCTAGCCTTTTAGGTCTCTGTAGAAACTCCTACCATAGTATCGGTATCAACAAGCATTTCTGGAGAAAATTCTATCGTGATCCAGCATCAACGACGGTCTCAGGGGCAACATCCTCATGACCAGCTTCATCAACTATCCGTTCTCTTAAGTGCTACTCGATGGATCGGACTTCTCCAAGCACTAATGATTCATATCAAGGTGTGTATACATGAAATATGTTCACATGAAATTCTTTCCGAATCTTTCACAATAGGCGGGCACAATCCCAAGTCTTCTACAAGAAGTTCTCATCACCTCTACAAATGAGATACAACATACTTCAGCCCATGGGTTTACAAAAACGTACCAATGAGTGAGGAATGAGACAATACTTACTCAACGAAAGATGTTCTTCTATATCTCTTATACAACATACCAAAAGGGCGCATCAATCGGACATACGAGCTGAAAGATATGGCCTTTACCGTCAGGTCTACGAAATCTGAAAATTTTGTACCGGATTATAAATTACAAATGTGCACGCTTCATTGGCTGACCTCTACAACTCCAAATTGAGTGATTATTTTCTCATGTAATAACTCAGTCTCTTAGCTTCAAAAGTTGGTGTCAATCATCGAATTCCGACGTCGTATGAGGTTCCTACAGCTTCCAGAGCATACAACATGCAAGCAGAAATTCTTGGACGAGATTCATAACTTCCATAGTCGATCGGTGTCCACCAGGTCTTTCCATCAAGTCCTTCATCAAGGTACCTCCAATTTATACCACCTAGGTCTTTGCATCAATTTTTCTACCCGGGTCCTCTATCTAGGTCTTGCCGGAAGAAGGGAAAACGAAAGGAGAGATTTAACAAAATACTGGGGACTGACGGTCCATTGATCATGACGATCAACTTCACCGTCCAAGACTCGTGGCGCCGGGCTCTCCAGTGCTAATCATTAATCGTAAAAGGGATGCTACCACCGGGACATTCAACCATGGTCATTACATCATCCTCTCTTGAGAGCAACCTCAGTTATGGTCCCGTGACCAGGGTTTCAAAAGTGATGTTTCTACGACTAACAGAAATAAGATGGCACTGAAAGCACCATGCTCATGTATCAATAAAGGTGTCCTGATCTCAAATGAATAAATGACATTAAAATCCTTCACCAACCATTCAAGACACAAGCGAATGGTCTAAAGACACAACAAGAGTGTTTTACAACAAGCTCGTCTGAGATGATTTTACACTGTCACGCACAAAGCAACGAGCTGGAAGAAATTGATGAAGAATCTAGGGATGGGTCATATAACATTCTCTTAGTATGGATGTCCTCTACAACGTATCCGAAATTCATAGCAATTGGAGAAACCAGCAAAACAATGTGGCCAAAACATTGGACTACATACCAGCTGAAAATTTCTGGAAGTCTCTTGGAAGTTTACTGTTTAGTCAATTTCAGCCCTTAAACATGCTCAAAATCCGAAAATCTTCTCTACTAAAGCTTGGAAATTTTCCGAGGATGAATAAACATGGGTAGATCACAAAAATCCGACACCGGACGAAGATTCTACAACATTTTCAATGAAGACCTGACTTCTGAATTTTCTGATGACGAATTATGACGAAATTCTTCATTCATCTACATCTGAATCAGAAGCTGCGCCTTCCGCGCGAGATCAGACTTCATTTTCAGCCGCTAGTCTCATTTGTTGAAGTCGGCGGCGTTTTGCTGATAAGCTGCAAGCCTTTCATCTTCAGCTTTCTTTTTCAGTAATAACTCATCTCGTCCCTGCTTCTCTTCTGCATCCGCTAAGGCTAAGAAAGTGTTGATTCCATCATGGACGACTCCAAGATGATCGAGAGACATACAATGCATCAGCTTTCCAGCGTCTCTGAAAGGTTGATTCACCTCGGCATGAACATCTGCAGAAGTCTTCATCTTTGACATGATATTTCTGGAGCGTTCCTATGAAGGGACAGAAGAGTGGTTGTAACCAGAAGTCACCACTATCTGAGGCGAAAGACATGGAGTCATGGATATACCAATAACAAACGCGCAACAAAATGGTAATAATCCAACTCTTACCTATTTACAATTTCACTAGCTGTAGTGATTATAACGTCAGAATTTCGAAAACTTGCTCGTTCCCTCAAACCTGGAAAGACGAGCAAAATTCATTATTCAAAATCATGACTTGATTTTCATAAAACCGTGAACAACCCACGTGAATTTTAACATCCACTGGTTTTTTCAAAAACTAGACAGACGTCCATTCTACAATTGTGAAAACTCACATACAGACATTATTTCACCATGTATAATGGTCTACTTTCAACAGTTGTTCAAAATCAAAACATGATTTTACAAAATATATAAATATTTAACGTGAAACTCACGTAAATTTGAAAAAAATATATCTATATATTTTTCCTCCCTCGCATGAGCATTTGTCTTTGAAGCGAGAGTATATTTTCAAAGATTTCTGAAAGCTCGAAGATAAATTTTTTTTCATGAAAGCTCATAAACAAAATTTTATTACTAACAGACGCACGTCTATTATAAGAAAAACTTTTCTCTCGTACGAGCATCCACCTTTGAAACGAGAGTTTATTCCACTTTATGAAATCTCACATATTTAAAAAAAAATAAAATTGGTTTTCGTGAAAGCTCATAGACAAAATTTTATATCATCAGACTGAGGTCTATTTTGTTTGTTCCTTAAACTAACAAACGAACGAGCGTCTGTTTCTAAAACAAGGATTTCTTTTCTTGAGCCCGGACCCATGAATACTAAATCAACTAAGGTTCAATCACCAAATCAGCAGTGCTACACCAATTTGCGCTTGATGCTCCATGCTACTGGGATCTTTGTTCAATCCATGGTTCGTTCGTGCAATCGAAAATCCGGTAAAATTCTATCTTACGACTAAGTTCAATTACTTATTTCATCCGTAACTAGAAAATCACCATCCAGTGCTGACTGAGGAACATGAATGTCCCTCACTAAGCTGGGAACTTAATGTAGATGGTGGATTTTCGAAAAAGGCTAAAATCGTAAAACCATAATCTTACATATTCCTGATCCAGCAATCAGATTACTATTGAGGCTCATGTCTCTTATCGAAGCATGAAAGCTCATGCCATAAGAGTCTCTGACTGAGTATACTTATCTCAAATCATACATGAATATGCAGTCTCTCAACTGAGGCAACGGCATATTTCATGAATACTGAGCAATTTCAGTAATCACTTTTATATAGAATCGAACGATTGTACGACTCCTAGACAGCTTGCCTGCTAGTATAGAGCGATAACGTCTTCAGATGTAACAATGTTTTCCCTGACTATATAAAAGACATGTGTATAGAATCTTAATGATTGGACGGCTCCTAGACAGCTTGCCTGCTAGTATAGAGCGACAACGTCTTCAGGATGCAACAACGTTTTCCCTGACTATACGTAATAAATATGACTCTTCAACAAGCTCATATCGCTCAAGTCCCAGATAATTAATGCTTCTAGACAGCATGCCTGCTAGTATAGAGCCATCAATTAGTTATCTATAATCCTTAAATTCATTAACTGAGTATTTGGAAGCATTATATGTTTTTCATAATATTCCATTACTTCAATTCATGGTTTTCCCAGCAGAATTCCATGGGTTAGTAATAAATATTCAACGAACGGGCATCTGAGCCGCTATCGAGTAAGCCCTGACCAAAATGGTGCAAGTGTACTCAGCAATAATGCAAAATAGTCCTTTTTAGTGAACGATTAAGAAAAGTTAGTAAGCCACCGGTAGGTGGATGCATATTTTATTAAAAAAGCCTATCCGATTCATGATTTAAATCTTTTTAAAAAAATAAATAAAGCCAGAAAGTTGCAATATTTCCATCAATTAGTTAAGGGATTGATAGGTGTCTAAAACACCTTAATTATTATCTATTGTTTATGCTTTCTTTGCGAGTTTTCATGTAAATTATGTATCTTATGTTTGCTTTTGAGTGTATTAGGTGCAATGGAGTCATTATGCGCAAAAGAAGGAGAAAATGTCCATTTGGAGCGTGAAAGCAAAAATCTCAATTCACTGGCGAGTGATATTTGGAGCAGGCTAGGTTGTGCACGAGGAAGTTATGAGCGAAAGCATCGATAAGGCCTGTCAGTTCCCTAGAACTGACAACACAAGAAGAAGAATTATATTGTCAGTCTTCCAAAACTGACAGCTGAAAACAACAAAAGATTGTTCAGGTGGCCTATATCCGAAAGATGGGTGCCTGTGGCCATTTCTATTCCTACATAACCTGAAAATCAGAGAAGAAGAAGTTATTTCTTCTTATCATCAGTTTTTATTCCTCTTCCTCTTGTCTGAAATCGAGAGATTCAGATGAAATTGGTGGCGGCAAACAAGAGTTGCTGAGATTGAAAAGATGAAGCTGGTTCTGAATTGGAATTGAGACAGAGATGAAGAATGGAAGATGATGAAATCGATGGGTTTCTGTGATTATTCACTGAAGTATCGATTGGGGTGATTCAGGAATTAGAAGTTAGGGTTCGAGTTTAGATAAAATGGGTTTCTTCTTGAGTTCGAAGAGACAACAAGAAGATTGAAATTGGGTCGAGTCTGTGAATGGTCAAGGTAAATCTGCGGTTGATATGTGAAGAAGAAATGGAGTCTGGGTTCGATTTGAGATTGTGATTTTCAAGGGTTGAGACGGTTCTGTATCTGCAATTGAACCGAGAAGAGGAATTGAAAAAAAAAGGTTTTGACGATTTCAGAAACTGAATCGTGAAGAATTATATTGTTTATTGAGATGGGGTTCGAACTGAGTAAAAATTGGATGTATGGAGGATGAGGTCTAATGGGTTGCAGGGATTGAATTGAAGTTGCAGATGTTATTGCTGCTGCTGAGATGAATGAATTGCAGGAGATAGCTGCGGCCTGAGTTAGGTGGTTATGAAAGCTACAAAAGGCAGTTGCTGGTGCTGGTATTAAACTGCAGATGGAATTCAAGAAGGTGTTGGTTTGTTGTTCATCAGAAGGGATGTGATGCTATGCTGACATTGCAGGTGATGGCTCTGGTGCTGTTGAAGATGTGCAGTAGCAGGTTGAAGGGAAGTGATGACTGGTGAAGCTGCAGTTGTGTGTATGTTCAGTGGTAGTGATGTCAATTACAGGGAGAGCTGAGAGGAACAAGGTAGTGGTGATGTTGTTGAGATGCCAATGGATATGTTGGTGATGATAAAAGAAGATGGAAATGAATCTGGTGGAATCATGCAGCTGCAGTTGAGTCTGGTATTGAACCTGACTTGTAGGTGATCGAGTTACAGGACTGATGGATAGGAGTGTTTGATTGTTGTTGTTGGTCTGATGTAGGGATGTTATAAGCTGAATTGAGCTGGAATTGCAGGTAATGAAAGAGCTGGTGTTTTGATGCAATGGCAATTGCTAACCCAGAGTACGGGGAAGGATAGTCTGAAGTTGTGGGTGCAGATGATGTTGTGATCTGGTGGTGCTGTTTCGCAGAAGCGGCCTGAGTTTGAAATGCAATGGGTTTGTTTTGCCGGTGGCAGCTGCAAGGTAGCTGAACTGAATTGCACGATGAAGCAGCGGTGTTTGCAATGGTTGTGACTGAACTGCAGGTTGTGTTTGAATGGATCTTGTGGGTTGAATACGTGTGGAATTGCAGGAAAGAGTGATGCTGTTGATTACAGGGAATGCAACTGTAGTTAAGATGTGCTGTTGCTGATGGAGTTATTGTGTGTGGCAGCAGAGAATGAAACTGGGAGTTGTAGCTGCAGAACTTGGTGCTGCAGTGAACAAGAAAATGGCAGCGAAAGCAATGGCTGAAAGGCTTGAGCTGGTGTTGTAAATAGGAGATGCTACTGCGGTCTGAAATGTGGTGCAGAGAAGCGATTGCTGCAATGAATAATTTCAATGAAGAATGCTTGAATGAATGCGCAGGGAAGGAGCTGCTTATTGGCGGAAGTATGAGGTGATAGAGCAGGCTAAGTTGCACTGTCAGTTCCACAAAACTGATAGGCATAGCAAGTAATGGACCTGATTGGTTCTTGAATTAATGGGCTTGTTCTAATTATTGGGCCAAGCTTCACCCGAGCAAACAGTGAACCTAATGCCTATGCGGCTGGCTTAGGTTTAGCAATGAAAGAGAAGGCTATATAAGCTCTCTAGAGCATCTTTTATCTTCTTCTTCTACTTTTAGCCTAGGGTTTTGAAACATGGGTTTTCTTTTTCTCCTTGTAATGAACTCCTATGCCATGAGTACTTAGATTTTATTATTGGTTAAGGAATAAGTTGAATTTCCAAACATGGGTTTTGTTCAATAAATTAGTTTTGTCTCACAATTATCGATTATGATTCATTAGAAATATCGCATGTATGATTGATTGTTAGTTTCATCAAGTTACAAATTGGTAGAACTCGTAATCATATCTATTGCTAGTTTAGGGTTTATTATACGTAAACGTGATACACCTTGAATACAAGTAGCATAATTGTGATTATTGCTTGTAGTGATACATCCTAGTAGTCACATGTGAGTCATAACCTTTGTTAAATCGGATTAGTGCTTTTACACGTTCGATTGCTTTGATTGGCATGATTTCATAAAACTTAGTGCATCTAGGGAATTAAACTTGATAGTGCTTTTACACGTTAGGTTGTTCTCTTAGGTAGAATTCATATTCGCATCTTTAATGTGTTTGTTGATGATAAGAGGAAATTAGCGGGACATTCTTGCGATCAAGGTATCCTAGAGCCTTTGATAAAAGTTGAGATTAAAATATCAATTCTAGTTATTGTGTAGAAAACATGTTTGTGAATGAAGATGAAATCCGTAACCAATATTTTCTCATCCTCGATTTGATTCGTCTACCTTTATTGTTTGCTTTTATTTATTTTTAGTTTCATAAAAACAAAACATCCCCCCATTATTTTCTTAAGTTACCAAAACATATTGACAACCTAGTCCTCTCTGTGGGAATGATCCTTTCTTACCCTTGCTATATTATATAATTTAAGTTGTGAGAAAGTAATATTATTTTTGACGCATACGACATCGATCAAATTTTGACGCCGCTGCGGGGGAGGCAGCGGTTGTCACTTGTTTTTGGCTTATTTTCTTGTTTTTAGTTTTGTTTTATTTTCTGGTTTTTAACCTTGTTTTGAGAATCGTGTTTCAGGTACTTATTTCTCATGGATGGATCATATTGGAACAATGGATACGGTTTCCAACAATCTCAACAACATGACAACTTCCAACAATTCAAAGGGTATAATCAAAACCAATTCATTGGCTATGACCAATATTCCATGGATCCTTATGTTTTTCCTCAACAAGGATTGGAGGATTCTTATGCTCGTGAACAACAAGTCTCTAACTTGTTAGAAAACTTTTCCAACTTTTTACGACAAGAGTTTCAAAAAGATAAAGAGGCTACAAACGAGCAACTCCAAGAACTTCCTGAAGGTATGGCTATCTTACGAAGAAGCATTGATGAATACAAGGAAGAAATGTATGAAGAAGAATTTTGTTTTCAAAGCAATAATTATTCTAATGTGCCTGTGGTGTGTGATGAATATTTGATTGATGCTAATGTTGAAAAAGGCCAACCTTTGGGGACTTTCGTTGATAATTGTGTAGCTAACTCAACTCTTGATCTTAATAATGATCATTCTCCTATTCAAAAAGATGAGTTTGAGGTTAGCAACACTAAATTCAACAACAACCAATCTTATGTTAACTATGAAAGTGATGATGATTATGAAGATATGTCGCTTGAACCAACTCATGGTGACATTACCCAAAGGTGTACAATGAAATTCTGGGATCAATATGAAGATGAAGAGGAATATGATGACAACAGTCTAGCTTACTCAAGCCTTGATTTTTATAATGATCAAGAACCTACTCAAAAGGTAGAACTTGAGGATGATGCAATGAGTATTCTAAAGAAATTCCTTATGGATAGAATTGCATCCGCAAAAGAGTATGTGCCTTACAACAAAGAGGAGTGTGTTGAGAATGAAACCGATATGACCAATATTGTGGAAGACCCAATTGATCTTGCAAAGGATTGTATTGATGATGTTAATGCCGAGACTTTAGTTAAGGTAGAAACGGATGAAGAATGGTTGCAAGGTTTGATAGAGGACCATGGTATAAAAGAGGTGAGTAATTCACTTGAGTTTTTCAAGGATGGAGAGGATTATGTGATACAAGAGATTGTGCAAGGTTTGTCTAACCCTTTGCCTATTGTTTCTTCTTCTTTACCTCTTATTGGTTTGAATGTATGTGCTTCGAGAATATTGTTGAATGACTTTGTTTCTCGATTTCCGCCATTAGAGATACTTGATTATCATACTATGCAGGTTTTGGAACAAGAAACCGTGGAAGTACCCGATTTTTACATTCTTTATACACTTCCAAGTGTGGACAAGAATAAGTGTGGGGGAAACTTTTATCGGTTAATAGCTTCATTTCTGTTTTATATTACTAATCTATGTATGGAGTTATTGTGTGCAAAACAGGTTCTATGGGTGGATCCCCAAATTTTCCGATTGTTAGTATATGGGGAGTGAATCTTACAAGAGTCAAGTCGGGCCGTCGACTTTAAAACTAGCGCTTAATGGGAGGCAACCCATAGGTTTTGTATTTCTTATCCTTTTGCTTTTTCTTTTTTTATTTACATATCATGTTAGAATTTCCCACCTTTACTTTCTTTGGACGATTCAATTTACATTGAGGACAATGTAAAGTTTAAGTGTGGGGGAGTGGTTAAGCATTTGCATTGTAAAATTTTCAATTTTTTTAAACTTTTTTGTAAAATAGTGAATAAGAAAACTCCAACTTGTAGTTAGTTTAAAGTCACATAATATACATGTCGCTAAGATTACATCGATATTCTCATAAGAGTGACTGAACTTAGAGATGACAGAGAACATGATCGGGTTTCTTACTTGTATGAGAGTTAAAGTTGGATTTAACCATGCTAGTGGCAAATGAGGTGCAGACTGAATTCGGTATTAGATTTGTGATCCCCTATAGTGGAGACTACCCATGTTACGTCATGAGAGGCACCGACCTTCACTTCTTTGTACCTGTCTAAATATGTGCTTTTAGAGTGTGTGTCACCGTACGTAAACTCCGGGTAGAATGGTGAGCTACCCAACCTTCCACCAATAGAAGCACTATTTTGATCTCTTGAGTGCTATTTTATCAATCATGAATGGTGACATCGAATTGCTAACTTACGTGCCACTTGTATTCTTGTTCGCAGTTAGCACCATCCACTTTATCTCTCTACACCAATAGGTCCATAGAAACACCATCATCATCAACAAGAGGAGCATCACAAATTCGAAGGAAAGTTGAAGACATTCAAGGTTTACAAGCAACAATACATAAATGAGCAGATGTCAGATTCAAGTATAGCAACAAGACAAGGAGCAGAATTTTTACAAGTTGAAGACTATTGTACGAGAGCGAATATTATCAAGATGAGAATTCAAGAAGTTTATGATATCGAGACATATAAGTTGTGAAGAATCAAATGGTAAAGTACTTACACCATGACCTTTGTACTTGCATTTTTTATTTTATCATATTTGTATATTATTTTCTCTTGTTCCAAAAAAAAAAAAAAGAGACAAGAAAAATCCTTTGTATCATATCTTGGGTTTGTATAGTTCGTTTTTAGTTTTGTATTCTTTCAATAAAGCCAATGGAAAGAAGGAATATCCACAATGAAGTTTCAAGCAACAAGGAATTAGAGGAAAGAATCACATTGTCAAGATTCTACGAAGTTCAAGAGTTATCATCAAGAGTTGAAGACCGAAGACGAAGATGAAGACAAGGATTGAAGACCGAAGACGTTTCTATGGATGTTATGAGAGTGGTGCTAACTGCACGCCGAACGGATAACGAGGTAAGTAAGCATATTCTCACCTTCGTTAAGTGGTTGATTTCCTTTCTAAGAGATCGTCAGAAAAATGGGTTTTCAAAATGAATAAAAGATGTGGGCTTTCAAAACAATTCGGAGGGTTTTTGTCTTCCTACCATTCAACGTGTCGCAGGATTCTCTCTTCATTCCTACCTGGACATATGTGTGACCCATAAAAAGCTATTTATTATTGAGAGCAACTTCATAAAACCCTTTCTAGTGAGGCAGAGTCGAGACTTTTGATCACTCCGAACCTGGATTCTTTCGATAAGGGATGGTTATTTGTCTCTCAATTTTAAGGATGATATTGTGTTCATTTATGTGTCTAACTTCTTATTACTAATGTGCATAATTTCTATGTCTTCTTAGCGTGTTGGATGCTATCATTTCGTAGAACTAGTAAGTTGGAAAAGTAGGTTTTGTGGGTATATATCTAGTAAGCCTTCACGAGAATATAACTCGTCCACTAGGAACACCTAGGAGTTCAAAGGCCTGTTATTCATGCTAAGAATAACCGTATCCTCGGCGAGACGGATTTGTATGTATGTTTTAGAATTATTTTATTTGATTTGCTCGAGGACTAGCAAAGTCTAAGTGTGGAGGAATTTGATAGGTTTCTAAAACACCTTAATTATTATCTATTGTTTATGCTTTCTTTGCGAGTTTTCATGTAAATTATGTATCTTATGTTTGCTTTTGAGTGTATTAGGTGCAATGGAGTCATTATGCGCAAAAGAAGGAGAAAATGTCCATTTGGAGCGTGAAAGCAAAAAGCTCAATTCACTGGCGAGTGATGTTTGGAGCAAGCTAGGTTGTGCACGAGGAAGTTATGAGCGAAAGCATCGATAAGGCCTGTCAGTTCCCTAGAACTGACAACACAAGAAGAAGAATTATATTGTCAGTCTTCCAAAACTGACAGCTGAAATCAACAAAAGATTGTTCAGGTGGCCTATATCCGAAAGCTGGGTGCCTGTGGCCATTTCTATTCCTACATAACCTGAAAATCAGAGAAGAAGAAGTTATTTCTTCTTATCATCAGTTTTTATTCCTCTTCCTCTTGTCTGAAATCGAGAGATTCAGATGAAATTGGTGGCGGCAAACAAGAGTTGCTGAGATTGAAAAGATGAAGCTGGTTCTGAATTGGAATTGAGACAGAGATGAAGAATTGAAGATGATGAAATCGATGGGTTTCTGTGATTATTCACTGAAGTATCGATTGGGGTGATTCAGGTAGAAGTTAGGGTTCGAGTTCAGATAAAATGGGTTTCTTCTTGAGTTCGAAGAGACAACAAGAAGATTGAAATTGGGTCGAGTCTGTGAATGGTCAAGGTAAATCTGTGGTTGATATGTGAAGAAGAAATGGAGTCTGGGTTCGATTTGAGATTGTGATTTTCAAGGGTTGAGACGGTTCTGTATCTGCAATTGAACCGAGAAGAGGAGTTGAAAAAAAAGGTTTTGACGATTTCAGCAACTGAATCGTGAAGAATTAGATTGTTTATTGAGATGGGGTTCGAACTGAGTAAAAATTGGATGGATGGAGGATGAGGTCTAATGGGTTGCAGGGATTGAATTGAAGTTGCAGATGTTATTGCTGCTGCTGAGATGAATGAATTGCAGGAGATAGCTGCGGCCTGAGTTAGGTGGTTATGAAAGCTACAAAAGGCAGTTGCTGGTGCTGGTATTGAACTGCAGATGGAATTCAAGAAGGTGTTGGTTTGTTGTTCATCAGAAGGGATGTGATGCTATGCTGACATTGCAGGTGATGGCTCTGGTGCTGTTGAAGATGTGCAGTAGCAGGTTGAAGGGAAGTGATGACTGGTGAAGCTGCAGTTGTGTGTATGTTCAGTGGTAGTGATGTCAATTACAGGGAGAGCTGAGAGGAACAAGGTAGTGGTGATGTTGTTGAGATGCCAATGGATATGTTGGTGATGATAAAAGAAGATGGAAATGAATCTGGTGGAATCATGCAGCTGCAGTTGAGTCTGGTATTGAACCTGACTTGTAGGTGATCGAGTTACAGGACTGATGGATAGGAGTGTTTGATTGTTGCTGTTGGTCTGATGTAGGGATGTTATAAGATGAATTGAGCTGGAATTGCAGGTAATGAAAGAGCTAGTGTTTTGATGCAGTGGCAATTGCTGACCCAGAGTACGGGGAAGGATAGTCTGAAGTTGTGGGTGCAGATGATGTTGTGATCTAGTGGTGCTGTTTCGCAGAAGCGGCCTGAGTTTGAAATGCAATGGGTTTGTTTTGCCGGTGGCAGCTGCAAGGTAGCTGAACTGACTTGCACGATGAAGCAGCAGTGTTTGCAATGGTTGTGACTGAACTGCAGGTTGTGTTTGAATGGATCTTGTGGGTTGAATACGTGTGGAATTGCAGGAAAGAGTGATGCTGTTGATTACAGGGAATGCAACTGTAGTTAAGATGTGCTGCTGCTGATGGAGTTATTGTGTGTGGCAGCAGAGAATGGAACTGGGAGTTGTAGCTGCAGAACTTGGTGCTGCAGTGAACAAGAAAATGGCAGCGAAAGCAATGGCTGAAAGGCTTGAGCTGGTGTTGTAAATAGGAGATGCTACTGCGGTCTGAAATGTGGTGCAGAGAAGCGATTGCTGCAATGAATAATTTCAATGAAGAATGCTTGAATGAATGCGCAGGGAAGGAGCTGCTTATTGGCGGAAGTATGAGGTGATAGAGCAGGCTAAGTTGCACTGTCAGTTCCACAAAACTGATAGGCATAGCAAGTAATGGACCTGATTGGTTCTTGAATTAATGGGCTTGTTCTAATTATTGGGCCAAGCTTCACCCGAGCAAACAGTGAACCTAATGCCTATGCGGCTGGCTTAGGTTTAGCAATGAAAGAGAAGGCTATATAAGCTCTCTAGAGCATCTTTTATCTTCTTCTACTTTTAGCCTAGGGTTTCGAAACATGGGTTTTCTTTTTCTCCTTGTGATGAACTTCTATGTCATGAGTACTTAGATTTTATTATTGGTTAAGGAATAAGTTGAATTTCCAAACATGGGTTTTGTTCAATAAATTAGGTTTGTCTCACAATTATCGATTATGATTCATTAGAAATATCGCATGTATGATTGATTGTTAGTTTCATCAAGTTGCAAATTGGTAGAACTCGTAATCATATCTATTGTTAGTTTAGGGTTTATTATACGTAAACGTGATACACCTTGAATACAAGTAGTATAATTATGATTATTGATTGTAGTGATACATCCTAGTAGTCACATGTGAGTCATAACCTTTGTTAAATCGGATTAGTGCTTTTACACGTTCGATTGCTTTGATTGGCCTGATTTCATAAAACTTAGCGCATCTAGGGAATTAAACTTGATAGTGCTTTTACACGTTAGGTTGTTCTCTTAGGTAGAATTCATATTCGCATCTTTTAATGTGTTTGTTGATGATAAGAGGAAATTAGCGGGACATTCTTGTGATCAAGGTATCCTAGGGCCTTTGATAAAAGTTGAGATTAAAATATCAATTCTAGTTATTGCGTAGAAAACATGTTTGTGAATGAAGATGAAATCCATAACCAATATTTTCTCATCCTCGATTTGATTCGACTACCTTTATTGTTTGCTTTTATTTATTTTTAGTTTCATAAAAACAAAACATCCCCCCATTATTTGCTTAAGTTATCAAAACATATTGACAACCTAGTCCTCTCTGTGGGAACGATCCTTTCTTACCCTTGCTATATTATATATTTTAAGTTGTGAGAAAGTAATATTATTTTTGACGCATACGACAGCGATCAGGGATCATAATCAAAGTTTGTGGGGAAGATGCTGTCTTTCCAAGTTCCAAACTAGTTGTTCCCGAATGTTTTACATTCAAGGAACCAAGTATCTCTACTTTACTTAATTGAGGCCTTATATAGTGCCTACCTTATTAAGAGTAGTGTAATTGTTTGTCAAAGAAATAATGACTACTTGTCAATGAGTTTGGAAGAGGGACCCTGTTAAAAAAGTCAAAAGACCCCAAAAGACAACTCAAGCTCTTCTGTTTTTCCCGTCGATGTTTATTTGGACGAATGACAAACAAATTATTAAAAACATATACCCACGAAATTCATATGATATTTATGTAACCTTTTTTTTTAATGGAAAAGTTCATATATAAAAACTAGCATATGTAGTACAAGAGGTTTACAAAATCATCTATATCAAAAGTATTAGAATCAATGCTAGATTTATGAACTTTTTGATTGAGGTTCTCCGACATGTGCTGTAGTCTTTTAATCCTTACTTATTTAGCTACGTAGTCCGCGACGTTGTTATTTTTCCTCTTTATATATCTCACTTTTGCTTGAGGTAGTTCTCCCAATAAGCTCCTAATTTCCTGCAAGGTATTTTCTGCCGCCCAAGAAAATTCAGAATTGACCCTGTTTATATTATCTGCCAAAACTTTGTAGTCTGAAACGATGGATACGCTTGAAAGGATATTTTCCTTAAGCCACATAAGAGTCTTTAGCAAGACCTTAACTTCTGCATGGATTGCTGACGTTGCCCACTCCGAACCCGCCAAAAGATGCATGAAAGCTTCCTCATCAGTAGAATATAGGATTAATGCATATCCCATTGAGCAGTCTTCCTTCTTGTAAGAAGCATCAATGAATATTATCCAATCCGAACTTAGGTTGGACCAAGTGGTGTTGATAGATAATTCATTTTGCTTCCTCTTAAAGCTTTGAATTGTATCTATAGGGCTAGAGTTTAAGAAGCTATTGATTTGTCATATCAAGCTGGATGGGTCAGGATGGATTCTCTCCAAAACTACCGAGCATCTAAATTTCCAAATGAACCAAATTGTGGTGGGTGTTTTTGCCTGATTATGTCTCAAGTTTTCTTCTGTAGTCCACCATTTGATCCAATCAATAATGGAATTTTGATTGTTTTGGGGTAAGATGTTATGAAGGGAGAGACCAAACCAGACGGCTCTTGTAAATGGACACCCACAGAAGAGATGGGTTTCCGTTTCCAGCATTTGTTTGTTACATAAATGGCAAAACGGATTGATTTCCTTGTTGTGAGCACCTAGTCTCGCCGAAGTTGGTAGCACTTTTTGAGCTAGTTTCCAGATTAACAGTCTGATCCTTGGTATAACTTGAATACTCCAAATCTTGTTCCATGGGAAATCAATTGGGACAGTATCATTTATATCTTGTTTGGCTAAATAAGTGTAGACGTTTTTGGCTGAAAATTTTCCCGAATGATGATGTCTCCATCTGATCACATCTTGTTCATGGTTTATTGGATTTAAAGCTTGAATTTTTTCCTTGTCCGCTGGGTCAAAAAATTTGTTTAGCTTTTCCTGATCCCATTTATTTTGTTCTGTTATTAGTTCTTGAACCCTTGTTGGCGCCTGATCTTGAGAGTTTGGAATTCTTTGGATTCTATCCACATTTGGAATCCATCTGTCTTCCCATATTTTCACCGAGGCTCCATTTTTGACTTGCCAAATAAAGTTGTCTTTTATTATCTCCAAACCTTTTTTTATGCTTGTCCAAATCCACGAAAGATTAGAAATTTTGTACTTTTCAAGAGGGTGTGAGTTTGGGAAATATTTAGCTTTCAAGAGTTTGATCCATAATTGATTGTGTTCTGTTACCAGCCTGCTTGCAAGTTTAGTGAGAAGATCCAAGTTGAATTGATGGGGTTTTTTTATTCCTAACCCCCCTTGAGAAATTGGTTTGCATATACTTAACTTGGAGCTTCTCCAATGGAATGTATACGAAGATAAATGTCTAAGACATCATAAGATAGACATTCATTTCTCTTAAAATTCTTCTCCAACCCGAACTTCTTAAATCGATGTGAAGATGACATGGTTTAATTTTTATTAGACAATGTCAAGGTGAATGTCTACTTTTAGACATTCACCTTGACAATGTCAAGCTATCCTAGTAAGCTTTTCCTCACCTAAATTAATTCCAATATATTAAATAACCAATTTTAGTCAAATAAAATCCAAGGATATAAAGTTTTTTTTTCGGGCTTAATGTTCTTAATTTGGTGTGTTTAGAAAATAACTCTCCGACATTTTGTTAATAAAATAAAATAAAATCTAAAAATTATTAAAAATAAAATTTACATTCAATCCATAAGAAACCACAAACAACACCATTGGAGATGAACTATTTTTCCTCACTAAACCTAAGGAAAAATTGGAATGAGGATGTCTTGTTTGTGTTACCACCTAGGAAACACACACAACTACCATTGGAGAAGCTCTAGTTCCAATGTTTTCAAAAGAAACCTATTATAGGGGTTGTTGAATCCATTAGAGGGAGTTCACCATGATACTAATGTCTAGTTAGTTGGTTAGGGGGTGTCCTAAAAATATAGTCAGTGTCTAAGTTACCCTTTCATAAATTTTTTTTTTTTTTTTCAAAATCAATTATCACTAAAAACCCTTCCATCAATGAAACCTAAAAAAGAAAAAAAAATTCAATTCTCTAATTCTAATCAAAGACCCAAAATCAATCTATTGTAAATGAGATCGAAATATGTTATTTTTTCTCAATCAAGATCGAAAAAATTGATTTTAGAACCAGTTACGGTTGACTTTTTGGTCTTCATAAACCAACCGTAACTCGTTACAGTTAGGGCTGTCAATGGATGTTAACGTAACGGATATTGTCTCTTCCGCTGCCGCTGCCATTAAAAATTAGCGAATATCCGTTATCCGTTAAGTTCCGGCGGAAATAGGAAAATCAAAAACGTTGCCGTTACGTTGGATTTATCGGATAACGGATATTTATCCGTTACCATCCGGTACAAACAGAAAATAGGCTAAAAACACATATCAGCTATTAAATCCAACAAAACAGGTTCTAAATCCATGCCACACACACACAAAAACAGACATACAAATATTCAGATGTTCTAGGCTTCTAGCAAAAGAAAAAATCATGTTTTTTGAAAAGAAAAAGACATCTCCATGACTCCATCTCCATTTTCGACGATACACAAACACAACACAAGTGAAAAAATTTACACGTGCAATACGCACGTTAGCGGATAACGGAACTAAACCTAACGGAAATGCACGGTTCCACTATCGTTACGTTAAGAAGGGATTCCGTTTACTGCTATGTCGGACGGTAGCGGTAATGGCTAACGGATTGTCGGTATCGGCTAACGGAAAATCGGTATCCGTTGACAGGCCTAGTTACAGTTTGACTTAGTGAGTTACGGTTGGTTTTGAAAAACCAAAAGTATGAGTTACGGATGGCTTTTTGGTTTTCAGAAGCCAATCGTAACTCGTTACAATTGGTTTTAGTGAGATACGGTGGCTTCGAAAAATCAAAAATATGAGTTACCGATGGATTTAATGAATTATGGTTGGTTTCGAAAAACCAAAGACTTGAATTACGGTTGGGTATAATGAGTTACCGTTGGTTTCAGTGAATTACGATTAGCTTTAGTGAGTTACGGTCGGCTTCGAAAAAAAATAATATTATACAACATACAAAATCGCCTCGATGGGCAATCAAGGTAAACAGGGTCCTCTAGAGGGACCTCCTCAACATCACCTGTAGGAAAAGGCTCTATAAAGGGCTTCAATCGCTGACCGTTAACCTTCGAAGAACTACTACCATCTGGTGTCTCAATCTCAACAGCGCCATGAGGAAAAACAGTACAGACCACAAAAGGACCGGTCCACCGAGAGCGCAACTTCCCGGGGAATAGATGCAAACGAGTGTCATACAGAAGAACTTTTTGACCTGGAGAAAATGACTTTCATAAAATATTCCTATCATGCACAAGTTTCATTTTGTTCTTATACTCCTTAGCACTATCGTATGCATCTCTACGAATCTCGTCCAACTCATTGAGCTGGAGCTTTCTTTGAGCTCCTGCCTTGTCAAGTGAAAAATTTAAGTTCTTAATAGACCAATAGGCTCGATGCTCTAACTCAACAGGCAGGTGACATGCCTTGCCAAACACTAAACGATAAGGTGACATTCCAATGGGTGTCTTAAACGCAGTACGATAAGCCCATAAGGCATCAGTAAGCCTCGACGACCAGTCTTTCCTATTTGGATTAACTGTTTTCTCTAGAATACGTTTAATTTCCCTATTGGAAACCTCTACCTGACCACTAGTCTGAGGGTGATATGGGGTTGCTACTTTATGGGTAATACTGTATTGTTTCATTAAAAGAGCAAACGGTCTATTACAAAAGTGTGAACCTCCATCACTAATTATAGCTCGCGGCGTGCCAAAACGTGTAAGTATATTCTCTTTCAAAAACTGGACTACGACCCTGTGGTCATTCGTTTTACACAGAACCGCCTCAACCCACTTAGACACATAGTCTACAGCGACAAGTATGTAAAGATAACCAAACGAAATAGGAAATGGACCCATAAAATCAATGCCCCACACATCAAAGACCTCAATCACTAAAATAGGGTTCAAATGCATCATGTTTCTACGGGAAATGGTTCCTAACTTCTGGCAACGCTCAAAAGAAACACAATGACTATGGGAATCTTTAAACAACGAAGGCCAGTAAAATCCACACTGCAAAATCTTAGCAACAGTCTTCTTAGCACTAAAATGACCCCCACATGCATGTTCATGACAAAAGGAGATAATACTAGACTGGTCACTCTCAGATACACATCTCCTAATAATCTGGTTCGGACAATACTTAAACAGATAAGGATCGTCCCAAAAAAATGCTTAACCTCGGCTAAAAACCTAGAACGATCTTGCTTACCCCAATGTTGAGGGGTTTGACCAGTAACAAGATAATTCACTATATTTGCATACCAAGGTGATTGGGAAACAGAGAACAATTGTTCATCAGGAAAGCTATCCCTTATAGGAAGGGAATCACTAGGGGAACTAACAACTAGCCTAGACAAGTGGTCTGCTACTACATTTTCTGCACCCCTTTTGTCTCTAATGTCTGGGGAAAATTCCTGTAACAATAGGATCCATATAATCAATCTAGGTTTCGTATCCTTCTTAGATAAAAGGTATTTCAAAGCAGCATGATCTGTATAGATTATGATCTTATAACCTAATAGGTAGGACCTAAACTTATCCAAGGAAAACACGATGGCTAAAAGTTCCTTCTCGGTAGTTGCGTAGTTCATTTGGGCATCATTCAGAGTTTTTCTAGCATAATAAATCACATGAAGTAATTTGTTTTCTCGTTGTCCTAAAACGACGCCTATAGCATAATCTGAAGCATCACACATAATTTCAAAGGGTAGGTTCCAGTTAGGTGCCTGGACTATCGGGGCAGTAGTGAGTAAAGTTTTAAGCTTCTCAAAAGACTCTAAACAAGCATCATCAAAGACAAACTTAACATTATCAGCAAGCAAATTGCAAAGAGGTCTAGAAATCAAGCTAAAATCCTTAATGAATCGACGGTAAAAACCTGCATGCCCTAGGAATGACCTAATATCTTTTACGGTTTTTGGGACCTGTAAAGTCTTAATAAGGTCAACTTTGGCTTTGTCTACCTCTATCCCCTTTGAAGAGACGATGTGCCCTAATACAATTCCTGATTTAACCATGAAATGGCATTTTTCCCAATTAAGCACTAATTTTTTTTCCTTACACCTAGTCAACACTAATGTCAAATGATGCAAGCACTCATCGAAAGATGAACCAAACACTGAAAAATCATCCATAAAGACCTCTAAGAACCGTTCTACCATATCAGAAAATATGCTCATCATACAACGCTGAAAAGTTGCAGGGGCATTACATAGCCCGAAAGACATGCGTCTATACACAAAGGTACCAAAGGGACAGGTAAAAGTGGTTTTCTCTTGGTCTTCTGGGGAAATAACGATCTGATTATAACCGGAGTAGCCATCTAAGAAGCAATAGTGACTATGTCCAGCTAATCGCTCTAGCATTTAGTCGATAAAATGAAGGGGAAAGTGATCCTTCCTTGTGACCTTGTTCAATTTCCTATAGTCAATACACACATGCCATCCCGTGGTCACTCGGGTTGGGATTAATTCATTATTATCATTTTGGACTACAGTGATACCTGATTTCTTGGGGAAAATCTGAACAGGGCTGACCCACTTACTGTCTGAAATTGGGTAAATAATACCCGCATTTAACAACTTAAGCACCTCTTTTCGACTTACCTCTTTCATGTTAGGGTTCAGTCGACGTTGCATCTCCCTATAAGGTTTGGAGTCTTCCTCTAAATGAATCTGATGCATACACACAGTAGGACTTATACCCTTAATGTCTGCTATAGTCCACCCTAAAGCTTCCTTATCGTCTTGAAATACATTTACTAGTCTACTTTCCTGATCACTATCCAAATTGGAAGCTACAATCACAGGTAAAGTCTCAGATGGGCTAAAAACACATACTTTAGAGTACCGGGTAGTGGTTTAAGGTCCAACTTTGGGGGCTCTTCTAAAGAAGGAATTAGGGTAGTCTCAGAAACTGGTAACGGTTCGAACCTAGCTTTCCATCTATCAGTGTCTAACACAGGGGTAGCATCTAATGGAGCATTCACCTGTTCAATAGTGCTATCGTCGTCAAAATCTAAACCAAAATGGGATAAACAACTTTCTAATGGGTCTTCAGACAAGATGTTTGGTAATGACTCCTGAACTAAGGCTTCTATCATGTTCACCTCCTCAACACATGTGTCATCTAGCTCATGAGGTTGCTTGCTGACATTAAAAATGTTCATCTCCATAGTCATATTACCAAAAGATAAACTCATCACACCATTTCGACAGTTAATGATCGCATTAGACGTAGCTAAAAATGGGCGACCCAAAATCACAGGTATCTGGTTCTCTAGGTCAGGGACAGGTTGGGTATCTAGGACCACGAAATCCACTGGATAAATAAACTTGTCGACCTCAATAAGAACATCCTCGATAACACCTCGAGGGATTTTAACAGACCTATCAGCTAACTGCAGTGTCATCTGAGTAGGTTTCATTTCACCAAGTCCTAGCTGTAAGTATACATGGAATGGCAGTAAGTTCACACTGGCTCCTAAGTCAAGTAAAGCTTTTTCTACCCGGAAGTTACCTATTGTGCAAGCAATGGTAGGAGAACCTGGGTCTTTGTACTTTGGAGTTGTGGTGTTTTGAATGATTGAACTTACGTGACTAGCTAAAAAGGCTTTCTTATGGACGCTAAGTTTTCGCTTTCGCGTACACATATCCTTAAGGAACTTGGCATAAGAAGGAATTTGCCTAATTGCATCTAATAAGGGAAGGTTTATGGTAACTTTCTTAAAAACCTCCACTATGTCATTAAAGTTCGATTCCTTCTTTGTTGGTACTAATAGCTGAGGAAATGGGGCTCTAGGTCTAAAATCAGACATTTCAGGAACCGAATTCACATCATCAGAAACTTTATCAGTCTCTTCAGCTACTGGTTCTGAGAGGTGACATCCCGAGGGGTGAACTACAATATGTTTACTATCGGGCATGGTTACCTTATTGTATACAACTCTACCACTTCTAAGGGTTCTAACTGCATTCAATTGATTCGATGGTTTTGCACCTAATTCATGAACTCCTCTAGGGTTGGGTTGTGTTTGACTAGGAAACTTACTTTTTTCTCTCAAAGAATCACTTATCAGACCAACCTGGGTTTTTAACTCGGAAATAGCTTGACTATTTCTTGTCCTATCCTGTTACTAGCTTGTAGACTATGTTCTACGGATAACTGGAATTTTGCAATTTGCTGAGTTAACAAGGCGAGAGATTTCTCTAAACTTAGGGTTTTCTTGTCTGACTGATTCTGAAACTGAGCTAGTCCTAAAGGATTCTTAGTATAGCCAAAACCTGGGGGAGCATTAGAATTACTAAGCTGACCTTGACTTTGGCCCTTAGACCACGAAAGGTTCGGATGGTTTCTCCAACCAGGATTATAGATTTCTGAATATGGGTCAATCTTTTGACGGTTATCAAATCTAGTGTTATTATAAAGAGCATTGGCCTGCTCTTCAATATTCTGGCCTTCCCAAAAAGTCTCTACTCTACCACTAGTCTGGCCCACTTCTAAGGCTTCTAACCTTTTTGCTATAGCAGTAATTTTGGTATCTGACTCATAGCCTCCTTCTACCCTATTAACGTTTCCTCTACTTAAAAGATTTTTTTTTGGGGGTGCCCTACTATTTTCCAATTGTTGGGTTTTTTCGGCGATTTCATTAAAAAATTCCATCGTCGCATCAACAGTTTGGTTTTCAAATCCACCAGTGCATAGAGACTCAACCATGGTCGTTGTGGAATAATCTAAACCCTCATAAAGGACCTGAACTATCCTAACCTTTTCTAAACCATGATGAGGACACTAGGATAATAAATCATTGAACCTTTCCAAATACCTATATAAAGACTCTCCCTCTTGTTGTGAAAATGTGCATATTTGCATCCTAATAGACGATGTTTTGTGCCTAGGGAAAAACTTATTGAAAAAGGCAGATGTAAGTTGTTCATATGTCTCAATTGACTCGTAGTCCAAACTATACAGCCACGACTTGGCCTTATCTTTCAGGGAAAATGGGAATAACCTAAGTTTCAAAGCATCGTCATCTAAGCCTCTAATTCTTAGAGTACTAAAAATTTCCTCAAAATCCCTGACATGGTAATAAGGGTTTCATTTTCTTTCCCTAAAAAGATTGGGAGCATCTGTAAGGTCTCAGGTTTCAGTTCATAGGGTGCCTCCATTTCAGCTAACTTAATACACGAAGGACGGATAGTCCTAGTTAGATTCAACAAAGCTTTCAAAGTTGCCATTTCTGGCGCTATCGGAACAACATGGATTCTCTCCTCAGTCAAAGAACGTTAAAAAACAGACTCTTCAAAATCCAGACTTTCTAGATTAAGGTAATCGAGACGCTTCGAACTACTAGGTTTCTCTTTCACAAATCTACCTAGTGCGTCTCTTTTATGTTCAGGCATACAATAGAATTTTCTAAATTGGAAAGGTAAGCAAACACAGATCAAGTCCGACTCAACCAAATCAAACCTATTGATTTCTAGCAAACAAAAAGCATGATGGCTCCACTTAGATTGTTTCTAGACCAGCTTCTACTCCTTCGAACGGGCATTCGTTACAATTTAAGAAAACCCCTCTGGAATCAATCTGAGTTAACGTAAGTTGAATAGAGGCGAGGGAAGCTCGGTGAAGCTTTGATACCCAAGGCCTCACCGGTATTACAAGAGGCGAGGGAAGCTCGGTGGCGCAGTCACGCATTCAACTTACATAAACCGTCAAGAACTTCGAAGTATGCTTAAAAGAGTAACCAATATTTTTCGAATGACTTTCCTGTTAAGCTCGTTACCCTATCGGTCTCGTTCTAGTCAAAATTTCAGGCTTAGGTTCGCGTAGGTTACGTGTTCCTAAAGTGGGCAAGAAGAGAACGGTGATGAAATCCGAACCCTTATCTTGTATGGCCAGGCCTTGCCCTTTACTAGAAAAATAAATGTCCGTATTCAGTCCTCAACATATATGCATACGAAGGAGTCCAGTAACTCGCTGACATGGGATTCACGAGTGTTTAGAATCTTACCTCCCGTTCCAGAAGGTGGATGAATCGGTTGTAGTCGACTCGGTCCACTGACTCCGATGTCTACTGTACGAACCCAAGGTGCAGAGACAATATCGTAATTTTCCTCCTTCTCTGCAAACAGTTTATATTTAAAGTACCCTTCCGTAGGGTAATAAAAAAAATGTCCCAAAGTCCAAAATTCCCAAAGTCCAAAAAAATAAAGAAAAATTACAAAAATAATAAACCCTAATACAGTTTTTGTTTAATAAAATAAACAAACCCTAAACTAAGATTGTCTAAAATAAAATTGTCTAAAATAAAATTGTCTTCTTTTCTGTTCTTTTTGCTTTCATCTTTAGCTCCAAGTCTTTATGAAATCACCAAACTCCTTGGCTCAATTTTCTTTATGATCCAGAACCTGTAGACACAAGATAAATACCCAAAAACATAAAAAAGGACAAAAATAATAAAAAAAATAAAATAAATCTAAAAACCTAAAAACAAATCCGCGTCGGCGGCGCCAAAAATTGATGTGATTTGTAGATAGTGGTAAAAGTGGTTCGATTCTCAGACTTGTGAAGGATATTAATTAGACTTAAATTCTAATATTAAAATAGAAAACTCACTAAAAGTTATAGCAAACTCAATCAAAGATAATATCAATACTAAAAGAAACACTGAGGCTAAGATTCCACTATTTTCCAAGTTCAAAGTGATTAAACCAATACTTATATTTATGCAATTTTCTTGTTTAATTTGATTCTAAAATATTGCAACAAGTAGATTTCAAAAGTAATAATTGTAAATACCAAGTATGAAGCATCAAAAGTCTTAAAACAAAGCATACTCCATCAAAATAGATCCCAATCACTCAAATAAAAATCATATTCAATAATAGTTCAAGGAAAATAATCATATAATTATTGCAAATAAAAAGATAAAATAGAATATACCACTTTTTGTTGGAAAAATAGCTTCCTCTATCGCCTCGGCAATGGGGTTTAGCTCCTTATATTAATCATGATCTCAAAATATGTGTTTGTTGCTCAAAAGATGATTAAAAGAGTGAAAAGTAATAACACAGACTGTTTGCAACAGTGTATTGGTGTTGCAAAACAGCTGTTATAATGGAACTGTGACAGAAAAATTGTTGCTTTGTCGCTGATTTTAAGACCCTAGAGTACGACTGCCCTGCACAACTTAATGTTCTTCAGCTGTTAAACAACGACACTGTTCTGCGACTGTTTCCCGTGCGTCAATGTTCTTCGCGTTCTTCCTCTTCAGCAGCAGCAGCAGAAACAGAGTTTGGTAAAGCTCTGATTTCTTCTTCTCTGGCTCTCCTTAGGTTCCCAAACTCTCGACACCTCTTATATATGACCCAAGACATCTATTTATATCAAAAATACCGATTAAATATCTCCCCAATCTTCCAAAATCTCTTTCCTTCTCTTCACGGCCAAGTTGCGGCAATTTCTTGTTTTAGTATTTCTACGCGTTTCTGATCTTTCCTTTTTATTCTAAACTCTTCCTTAGATAGATACAAATCTTTGGGAAGGTTTACAACGCTTTAATCTCTCTAAAATTCCCTAAAACAGGTCACACACGTGACTTTCCATATTTTCTGTTGTGAGAAAAATCCGTCGATTTAGCCCAGTCTAATCGATTTAAATACCCATATCAGATTCCTAAACCCATAAGGAGTCTATCCTATGAAAATCAGAGGTTTAATCGACCTCAAACTCCTCCAAATCACGATTGCCAAAACTGTTCTTCACTGCACTATTTTCCCGCCAAAACCTGGTTTTTGAAATGTTGAAGATGGTTGCCCCTTATCCAGAGTAGGGGTGTGATTAGCAAATGCCTGGAAATGGGATGCCCCTTAGTAATTAGGTTACCCCTTATCCAAAGTGAGAGTCCAAATAGCAAATGTCCTCCGGGTGCTTTCCGACAACTTTTCGAGCCAATTTTTTCCAAAAAAGTTTATTGGCCAAAAATACCTACAAATAAATAAAACACCATAATAAGTACAAAAATGAGCCCTAACAATATATAGAATCGAGACAAATCGGACACAAAAATGTGTCTATCAGCCGGCCAATCACGCCTTGGCCAGTCCCACGCCCAATTCTATATTTTATCATATTTTATTATTTTTCCCTGATCTCATGAAAATCCCTTCATTTGAGCAAATCTCCTTTGTCTCAAGAAAACTCCTCAGTCTCATGGTGTTTCCTTATATCAAAGAAATAATAAAAATTAGGAAAGGTGTCGTGGGATCGGGCTCACTGGACGGCCGGCCATGCCCTATCCGTGGTCGGTCCCACACCTCATGACTCCTTATTATTTTATTATTATTTTCCTCCTCCCATGAAAGTTCCCTGATTTCATGATATTTCCCTCAAATCATGAAAATTACATAAGATTAGGGAAAAGCTCATGGACCGGGCTCATTGGCCGGCCGGCCGACCCCGGTCCCACACGCCCTTGTCTCATTATTTTAATATTATTTGTTTCCCTCATCTCATGGAAACTCCTCCACTTCAAGGAAACTCCCTAGTTTCAACAAACTCTTTGATCTCATGATATTTCCCTAAACTCTCATGATCTCATGATAAGGGAAAAGCTCATGGACCGTGCTCATTGGTCGGCCGGCCATGCCTTGTCCATAGCCGGTTCCACACTTCATGAATCCCCATTTTATTATTATTATTTCCATAATCTCATGGAAATTCCTTAACCTCATGAAATTCCTCAGTTTCATGGTATTTCCTTCACATCAGGGAAAATACATAAAATTACATAAAATTGGGAAAGGTGTTGCGGGACCGAGCTTGCTAGCCGGCCGGACATGCCCTAGCCATAGCCGGTCCCATACCTTATAATCCCTTATTTTATTAATTATTTTTCATCATCTCATGAAGATTCCTTAGCCTCAGCAAAACCCTGAATCCTTCATATTTTCTCAAAATGTTGCTCAAACGCGCATCAAAAAATATCGAAACTCTCAGGACTGAGACACATGCATTATTGTGACACGGCATGTATCCTTGACCGACCAAGGACGGCCCCAGGGCTTGCAAAGATCCGGTCCCATATTTTTTGATAATTTTGACCTAATTTGCTCAATTGCTCATATTGGGTCCAAACTCTTCTCAAGCAGCTTGGAGTTTGCTCAAACGACCATCAGCTGGTCCCACAACCGCCAACGTTCGGTCTCATTCCCTCTTGCGCCTGATCCCTCATCTCTTCATAATTAGGTTTCATCACCTAAAGATGGGACGAGCACCATTTTAATAAATGATTAAACCAGCATTTAATCATCCTTTCACCAACTGGTCTTCAAGAGACTTTGGAATTTTGCTCACTTGAGCATCTTGGCGTGACATGGTCGACTCGTCATCCCATGTAGTCGGTCCTTCCTTCACTCTGTGCTTGATTTTCAATAAATCATCAATTGATCAAAAATTAGGGTTTCGAATCTAGAGCTCTGCAAAAACATAATTCTGAGCAGATTCAAACACTAATAATTTTACGTTGATCCCGTGATCAACACTTTAATAATTATGCTCGGCTCAGCAGCATCTTAAATTAATATTTTGCTCAGACGAGCAATATTTGTGCAGACTAAGGAATATTGATTCAACTATCAATATTCAACGATACCTACAATTCATCAGACGAGCAATATTTGCTCAGACTAAGGAATATTGGTTCAACTATTAATATTCAACGATTCAACAATATTTGCTCACCTTAAGTTGTCAACAAATCGACAATGATAACTTTGTCTCAACAGACATGCTCAATTCATGAGTCTCAGAACATTTGCAAATCACGTTCGACTCAGCAATACAAGGACTCGTCGTCCCATAAAGTCAGCAAATGACTCCACAATCATGAGATGTCAATCGTGTCACATGGGGGATATTAAATAGGATTTTGGTATAGCGGTCTACGGCTCGTGTGTTCATATACACGACGAGAATGTGAGCAAGTCGTGCAATCAGTTGGAGGAGTTAGCAAAGTAGTGGGTACAAAATCAACCAAATCTCCGCAAGATGAGCAGCTGGTTTTAACACGATTTCCACTTCCCCACTCTTTGACTTCAGCAACTGTCACACTTCATGGGATCAAGGTGTTTACAATTCTGGCAATATAAATAAGTCTCTGAATGATGATTGAAAAAATGAGGACAATCTCTGGTCAAGTAGACAACAAGAGATTAAGAACTCAATATCTGAGCAATTACTCTCAATAAAGCAAATTCAATCAATCAGAACTTATCTTACTCCTTTACGTAGAATACACGACGCACTTACAATCTTCGATCACCATTGATCTCACACCTTTCTCAACTTCCCTCCTACAGATCGACCCATCCTCTCTTGTGACCGAGTTGACTCTGGAATGGCCATTGTCTTAGTTTAGGCCGGAGTCCTACAGATTGATATCTCAAACTTAAAGCATTCCCTTATTGCAGTGCATTTGTGTGAGGTTAAGCAGTTTGCTCGGTTCAAGGAACCTCCTCCATACGATCGTATCCTCAATCCGTAAAAACCAGCAAATCGGTTTTTTCCATCTACATATTGGCGACCGCAGTGGGAGATTAATCTCTCGGTTACAATATCAACTCGTCTAGATGGTCGTTCTTGAGTCTGGTTCAGTTACCAATTCGGGTTCTGATAGACATATTTTTGTGTCTGAATTGTCCTCAGTGTCTCTGTTGCTAGTGCTTGATTTTGTACTTATTATGGTGTTTTTATGTTTGTGTAGGTGTTTTTGGAGAAATACAGTTGTGTGGAAAAAGTTGCTCAAAAAGTGTTATTTGGACCTCCGGAGAAAATACTAAAAGAACCCTCATTTTGGATAAGGGGCATCCCAGGACACCCCCAAAGGCAGCTGCTATCGACACCCTTACTCTAGATAAGGGCAACCCTTTCTTCCCCACGGTTTGAACGTTTTTGGCGGGAAAGTGCAGGTTTGAATATTGTTCACCTGCAGAATTTGATGTTTTCAATTTGGAGGAGCTGTGGCGAGATTCAATGACTCCAATCGACTCATCCTAGCCTGTTACACTCACACAGGACTGGTAAGTCCTTCAGATTCGAAAAACATGGGATGAATACGTGGATTTTCTACACAGTAGGGAGTACGTGTGCGGATGAGATAATTACGGGATTACAGCGTGTTTTTACTTAAGATTCTCTTGTTTGGATAGAGCTTGGCCGCTGCAGAAGCGTGTGCGAGTTAAATAAGGAAGATTCAACACTCGTTGACAGCGTGAGAAGAGAAGAAAGGGAAAAAAATATTCTCGAGAAGATATTCATTATCGTTGATTGATGGGAGAATTATTGGCAGTCATTACGTGAGATTTCGATGTTGTTGGGTGATAAATAAATGCTGGGATAGCAGTGAGATACTACGGAGAGTTTGGGAGAGTTTTGAACACCACAGATGCGAGAAATTGGAGTTGCAGAGAGTCACCATTTCTGCTATTGTCCAAGAACACGAAGAACAAAAGACCCACAGAGACAGTCGCTTTGATACAGTAACAGCGACAGTTAGGTTTTATCTTTCCCTGTAGCAGTTCAGTTTGTAACAAATATAATTGTTACAAACCCGGTTTTAATCATTTTCACCCATTTTCATCATTTGTAAACCCTTTGAGCAATAAAAATGATTTTTGAGCATGTTTCCAACATGATGATGAGCTAATTCTCCCACAATCAAGGCAATGAGGAAGCTATTTACGCATGAATAATTGATAACTATTTTATTTTCTCTAATTTATAATTTATAATTCACTAAATCACTGCTTTTACAGAGTTTTAAATTGTTTGCGTAATTTTCTTAATTAGTTGTGATTCAATCTGATAGGTTATACTTTGTTTAGTCAATTGATAATCTATGCTTAAGAAATACAATTAATATTTGAGAATTTGCCTGATTATTTGTGAGTTAAAAAATAAGGGACTTAAAAGATAATTAGAGTTTGTGGTTATTTACCACATTCATTCATGGGTAATAGTGGAATCAGTATGTTGGTTATTTTTAATATCTTGAAATCAATTTTGCAATAAGTTTTCTTTATTTTTTAAGTTTTATAAGTCTAAAATCTATTGCTTTCACAAGTCTCAACGAACCTATTACTACAACAACTTGAAATCACATCAACTTTTGGCGCCGCCGACGTGGACTTGTCTTTAGGCTAGAGTTTTTAGATTTTTTTCTTTTTAGGTTTTTATTTGTTCTTCTTTACGTTTTTGGGTTTTTGTCTTTTCCTTACAGATTATGGAATTTAGAGCGAAGGAAAAATTTTCCAAAGCTTTTGGTGAATACTTAAAGATTTGGAGTAAAAGCAAAGCGAAAAGGAGCCAAAGAAAAGAAGAAGAAAAATTAATTAAAAAAAAAAGAGAGAGAGACATTTTATTTTGTTTTTATTATTTAGAGTTTTTTTTTTTTTTTGGACTTTCCTTTTCTTTTGCACTATATTTTTGGACTGTGGATTTTGGGACTTTATTTTTTTAAAACCATACGGAAGGGTAGTTTAAATATAAATTGTTTGCAGAGAAGGACGAAGATTACTATATCGCCTCGGCCTCTCGAGTTCGTACATGACATAGGAGTCGTGGCCCGAGTCGACTTCAACGGTTCTTCGCCCGTCTGGTATGGGAGGTAAGTTTGTCGAAACACTCGCGAATCCCCTGTCAGCGAGTTACTGTATTCCTTCGTTTGCGTATATGCTGAGGAATTGAAAACGGCTGCTTTAATTTCCTAGTAAAGGATAAGGACTGGCCATACAAGATAAGGGTTCGGATTTCATCACCGTTCTCTTCTTGCCCGCCTTAGGAAAACGAAACCAAACGCGAGCCTAAGCCTAAAATTTTGACTAGAACAAGACCTATAGGGTAACGAGCCTAATAGGAAAGTCGTTCGAAAAATATTGGTTACTCTTTTGAGCATACTTTGAAGTTCATGATGGTTTCTATGAGTTGAATACGCCGCCTTATAACGCCGGTGAGGCCTTGGGTATCAAAGCTCCATGCAGCTTCCCTCGTCTCTATTCAACTTACTTTAACTCAAATTGATTCCAGAGAAGTTTGCTCAGATTGTAACGAGTTCCTTTTTGAAAGAATAGAAGCTGGTCTAGAAACAATCTAAGTGGAGCCATCATGCTTTTTATTTGCTAGAAATCTTTAGGTTTTCTTTGTGGAGTCATCCTGCTTTGTGTTTGCTTAGAACCTCCCTTCCTTTAGGATTCTTTTATTTCTTTTATTTGTTTTTCTAGAGTATGCCCGAGGTCATTAGAGAGCGGGCTTGGAAAAGAGATAATCTAGGTCGATTGATTAGTGAAAAACCTAGTAGTTATTCTTGTGGAAGCGGGGAGCTCGAAGACTCTTCTTTTGAGTGCCTTGTTTTTGGAAACTTCAGTTTTGAGAATCTGTCTCTTCGTGAGGAAAATACCCCTAGTACTGTGCCAGCGATGACAACTTTGAAAGATTACATGTTCCCAACTAGGTCCACCCGATCCTCGTGCATTAAATTGCCATCCACTACGGATAATTTCGAGATAAAACCTAGTATTCTTCAGATGATCCCTATATTCTTAGGGAAAGATGATGAGAACCCTTATTTTCATATTAGGGACTTTGAGGAAATTGTTGGGACAATTAGAATAAAAGACCTTACTGATGAAGTCTTGAAACTTAAGATGTTTCCCTTTTCCTTGAGAGATAAAGACAAAACCTGGCTGAACAACCTACCATCTGAATCCATTGAAACATGGAAGGAACTTATTGCTGCTTTCTATATGAAATTCTACCCTAAGCATAAAACTGCAGCTGTTAGGCAGAAATTAGTGCTAGTGTGCAACAAGAGGGAGATTCTCTTTATAGGTTTTTAGAGAGATTCAATGATATTCTATCCCAGTGTCCTCACCATGGATTTGATAAGATGAAAATCGTAGAGATTATTTATGATGGTTTAGACTATTCAACCAAAGCCATGGTCGAGTCTATGTGCGCTGGTGAGTTCACTAGTATAAGTGTTGATGATGCTTTTACCTTCTTAGGAGTTGTCGCTGAAAAATCCCAACAGTGGGAGTCTTGTGTTGAACCCCCAAAAAGACTCTTGGTCAATAGAAGTAGCACCAATGTGGTAGATACAAGCTTCGGGTCTGATGCTAAGTTTGCTGCTTTTTCTAGAAGGTTAAAAGCTTTGGAATTGAATCATCCTAAACATGGGTCTCTTGTTGAACCTGATGATAGGTTTAGATCCTCTTAAGTGTCTAGTTGTGGAATAGAACCCAATAACTCGTTTTGGGAAGGTCAGGTTAGTGAAGAGCAATCCCATGCTGTCTATAACAATGCTAGGTTTGAGAACTGTCAAAAGTTTGACCCATACTTAGAGACTTACAACCCTGAGAAACCATCCTAATTTTTCTTGGTCTAAGGGTCAGAATCAAGGACAGTCTAGTAATTCTCAGCCTCCCCCAGGTTTTGCTTATGCTAAGAACTCTTCAGGTCAACCCAGTTTCAGAATGAGAAAAAGATCTCGACCTTAGAAGAAACCCTTACTATGTTAGCAAAGAACCATGAGATGTTATCAAAGAACCACTATGGTTTTCAAGAAGAAACCAGGCAGAATCTTAAGAATAATTCCCAGTCTCTTGCTAAATTAGAACTTCAAGTCGGCCAAATAGCTAAGTTTCTTAGTGCAATAGAAGATGGAAGGTTCCCTAGTCAAACTGATCCTAACCCTAAAAAAGAGAAATCGTATAATCATGTGAATTATATTACAACCCTTAGGAGCGGAAAGAAAGTTGATAATAAGGTTGCCATGCCTGATAGTGAACATGCTGTAGTTCACCCTTCTGAGCCAGAAAATGAGGAGACTGATAGAGTCTCCAAAGAGACCAATGAGGGTCCTGCTGAGCCCGAATTTGTTCCCAGAGCCCCGTTCCCCCAGCTGCTAGTTCCAACTAAGAGGGAGTCCAACTTTAATGATATATTTGAGGTTTCTAAGAAGGTTACTATCAACCTCCCATTGTTAGATGCGATTAAGCAGATTCCCGTTTATGCCAAGTTTCTTAAGGATATGTGTACGCGAAAGTGAAAACTTACTGTCCAGAAGAAAGCCTTCCTAGCTAGTCATGTGAGTTCTATTATTCAGAATACCACTACTCCTAAGTATAAAGAACCAGGGTCCCCTACTATTTCTTGCACAATAGGTAAATACCGTGTCGACAAATCTTTTCTTGACTTAGGAGCCAGTGTGAACTTACTCCCATACCATGTGTACCTTAAGATAGGACTTGGTGAGATGAAACCTACCCAGATGACACTTCATTTAGCTGATAGGTCCGTTAAAATTACTCGTGGTGTGATCGAGGACGTTCTTATTGAGGTCGACAAGTTTATTTATCCAGTGGATTTTGTTATCATAGATACCCAACCTATCCCTGACCCAGAGAACCAAATACCAGTGATTTTAGGTCGCCCATTTTTAGATACATCCAATGCGATCATTAACTGTCGAAATGGTAATATGAATTTGTCTTTTGGTAATATGACTATTGAGTTGAACTTTTTTAATATTAGTAAGCTACCCTCTGAACTAGATGACTCGAGCATAGAAGAGGTGAATATGATAGGAACATTAGTCGAGGAGTCATTACCAAACACTTTTTTAGAAGATCCATTAGAGAAATGCCTAGCCCACTTTGGGATTGATTTTGATGATGACGATGTGATTAATTAGGTGAATGCGTTGTTAGATTCAACCACCTTGATAGACACTAGTAATGGCTGGAAACCTAAGTTCGAACCTCTACCCCGTTTCTAAGTCTACCCTAGTTCCTTCGTTAGAAAAGCCTCCTAAGTTGGACCTTAAACCATTACCAGATTCCCCGAAGTATGTGTTTTTAGGCCCATCTGAAACTTTACCTGTGATTATAGTATCCGACTTGGATAGTGATCAGTAAAGTAGGCTAGTGACCGACCTTCAGAATAACAAGGAAGCTTTAGGGTGGACCATAACATACATTAAGGGTATAAGTCCTAATAATTGTATGCATCATATCTATTTAGAGAGTGACACCAAACCTTCTAGGGAGATGCAACGTCGATTGAACCCTAATATGAAATAAGTAGTTCGAATCGAGGTTCTTAAGCTGTTAGATGCAGGCATTATCTACCCATTTCAGACAGTAAGTGGGTCAGCGCTGTTCAGGTTGTTCCCAAGAAATCCGGTATTATTGTAGTCCAGAATGATAACAATGAGTTAATCCCAACCCGGGTGACCACGGGTTGGCGTGTCTGTATTGACTATAGGAAATTGAACAAGGTCACTAGGAAGGACCACTTTCCCCTTCTCTTCATCGACCAAATGCTAGAGAGATTAGCTGGACGTAGCCGTTATTGATTTTTAGATGGATATTGCAGTTATAATCAGGTTGTCATAGCCCCAGAAGACCAAGAGAAAACCACTTTTACATGTCCCTTTGGTACCTATGCGTATAGACTCATGCCCTTCGGGCTGTGTAATGCCCCTGCGACCTTTCAGCGTTGTATGCTGAGCATATTTTCTGACATGGTAGAACGCTTCTTAGAGGTCTTTATGGATGATTTTTCAGTGTTTGGTTCGTCTTTCGATGAGTGCTTGCATCATTTGTCATTAGTTTTGACTAGGTGTAAGGAAAAGAATTTAGTGCTTAATTGGGAGAAATGTCACTTCATGGTTCGTTCAGGAATTGTTCTAGGGAATATCGTATATTCGAAGGGTATAGAGGTAGATAGAGCCAAAGTTGACCTTATTAAAACTTTACAGGTCCCAAAAACCGTAAGAGATATTAGGTCATTCTTAGGGCATGCAGGTTTTTATCGTCGATTCATTAAGGATTTTAGCTTGATTTCTAGACCTTTTTGCAATTTGCTTGCAAAAGATGTTAAGTTTGTCTTTGATGATGCTTGTTTAGAGGCTTTTGAGAATCTTAAGACTTTACTCACTACCGGCCCCATAGTTCAGGCACCCAAATGGAACCTACCCTTTGAGATCATGTGTGATGCTTCAGATTATGTTATTGGTTTTGTGCTAGGTCAGCGAGAAAAAAAATTATTTCATGTGATTTAATATGCTAGCAAAACTCCGAATGATGCCCAGTTGAACTATACCACTATCGAGAAGGAAATGTTAGCCATTGTGTTTGCCTTAGACAAATTTAGACCCTATATCTTAGGTTCTAAGATCGTAATATATAATGATCATGCTGCTTTGAAATATCTTCTTTCTAAAAAGGATACGAAACCTAGATTGATTAGGTGGATCCTTACGTTGCAAGAGTTTTCTCCAGACATTAGAGACAAAAAGGGTGCCGAAAATATAGTAGCAGACCACTTGTCTAGGCTAGTTGTTGATTCTTCTGATGATTCCCTTCCTATAAGGGATAGCTTTCCTGATGAACAACTGTTCTTTGTTACCCTATTACCTTGGTATGCAAATATAGTGAACTATCTTGTTACTGGTCGAATGCCCCAACATTGGGGTAAACAAGATCGTTCTAGGTTTTTAGCCGAGGTGAAGCACTTCTTTTGGGTTGATCCTTATTTGTTTAAGTATTGTCCAGACCAGATTATTAGGAGATGTATACCTGAGAGTGACCTGTCCAGTATTATTTCTTTTTGTCATGATCATGCTTGTGGGGGTCACTTTAGTGCTAAGAAGACTGCTACTAAGATATTGCAGTGTGGATTCTATTGGCTTTTGTTGTTTAAAGACTCCCATAGTCACTGTGTTACTTGTAAGCGTTGCCAGAAATTAGGAACCATTTCCCGTAGGAACATGATGCCCTTGAACCCTATTTTAGTTGTTGAGGTCTTTGATGTGTGGGGTATTGACTTTATGGGTCCGTTTCCTAGTTATTTTGGTAACTTATACATCCTTATCGCTGTAGACTATGTATCTAAGTGGATTGAGGCAGTTGCGTGTAAAACCAATGACCATAGGGTTGTGGTTGAGTTCTTGAAAGATAATATACTTACACGTTTTGGTACACCGCGAGCTATAATTAGTGATGTAGGGTCTCACTTTTGTAATGAACCTTTTAGGCTTCTGATAAAGAAATATGGTATTACACATAAGGTAGCTACCCCGTATCATCCGCAGACTAGTGGTCAGGTAGAGGTTTCCAACAGGAAGATAAAACGTATATTAGAGAAAACAGTTAATCCTAATCGGAAAGACTGGTCGTCTAGGCTTATTGATGCCTTATGGGCTTACCGTACTGCGTTTAAGACCCCCATTGGAATGTCGCCTTATCGGCTTGTGTATGGCAAGGCATGTCATTTACCTGTTGAGTTAGAAGATAAAGCTTATTGGATGTTAAGCAGCTAAATTTTTCACTTGACAAGGTAGGAGCCCATAGGAAACTCCAGCTCAATGAGTTGGAAGATATTCTTATAGATGCTTACGATAGTGCGAAGAAGTATAAGAAAAAAATGAAACTTGTGCATGATAGAAATATTTTAAGGAAGTCATTTTCTCCAGGTCAAAAAGTTCTTCTGTATGATACCTGCTTGCATCTTTTCCCTGGGAAGTTACGTTGTCGGTGGACGGGTCCTTTTATTGTTCGCACTGTCTTTCCTCATAGAGTTGTTGAGATCGAGACACCGGATGGTAGTATTTATTCGAAGGTTAACGGTCAGAGATTGAAACCCTTTTTAGAGCCCTTTCCTACAGGTGACATTGAGGAGGTCCCTCTGGAGGACCCTGTTTACCTTTGATTGACCATCGAGGCGATTGTATGTTGTATATTAATTTTTAATTTCTCTCTTCACCCAGGTACTATCTTTCCGACTTCTCTCTTTACTGATTCCTCATGTTACTTTACTTTTTGGTATTGCTCTTTCATTAGAAATATTGAGGACAACGTTAGATTTAAGTTTGGGGTGGGGGAGAAATTTTTGTTAGCTTTTAGTTGCAATAAATAAACTCCAGATCCTAGAAATTTATGCTTATTAAGATTGGCACTAACCAATCTAAGTGGATGGAAACATCTTGGTTGTAGGAGTTGAGGAACCAATCTGATTAGATGGAAACATCTAAAGAGTCTATTCATAAAATCACAGAGCTCAGGTGTTATAATTAAAAAAAAAAACATGATAGTTTCGCCATATCTCGTTGAATCCTAATCCCTTCTGTTTTTATTTCTTAAGTGATTTGGTGGGGCACACGATTCAAGTTGTTACCATTGCTAGGTGAAATAGAGTGATTGAGATATATATATAAAAAAATTGAGACCAGACCATCAGACCAACCAGAATAAATTCAATAAAGTCGACCACCGGTGCCTTTGTATATGCCAGTTGTGTTGACCTAGAGTTAGGTTTATCGACCACTGGTCCCCTTGTTTATGCCAGTTGTGTTGATATTAGTCAGACCGATATCTCAGTCCATTAGGATAGGTTCATCTTGGCAGAGGCCTTCAGACAGATATGGGAAACACCATCATTTTTCTCTATATCCATCTTCTTAATCTTTCTATATTGATGGTTATTTTCGATGATGTTGTAATAAGATGGTTCGTTCAAGACTTGTGAAAGCATATTTTTTTAGTCTTAAATTTTATAAATGATAATAATAAACTCAAATAAAAAAGGTGATGTGAATATTGTGGAGAGACTGGGGCTAGGATTCCACCATTGGTCGATATTAGTGATTTAATAAAACAATAATTTCGCAACTCAACATTCAAATTGATTCTAATAGTATTGCCTAGACATGTAGATTTTTAAAAGAGTAGATGTTAATCCAAGCATAGAATATCAAAATCATATAATCCATTTTTAGTTCAATGCAAAAATCATAATAGAATTGCTATAATTAATTTAAAATAAAGATATATCACTTTTACCGAAACAACAGCTTCCTCCATCGCCCCGAGGATTGGGTTTAGCTCTTCATCATGGAAACACACTCAAAAAGATAATTCATTGCTCAAAAGGTGCTTACAAGGATGATAATATGGGAGAAAATAATTAAAAACCGGGTTTGTAATAGTTATAAGTGTTACAATCCAACTGTTACAGAGAACGATATATGTGAACTGTCACTGATGCTGTAGCATACGACCCTCACCCCTCTGTCGTTGTCACTGTTGATAAACGACTGTCTCTGTGCGTCTAAAGTTCTTCGTGTTCTTCAGTGCACCAGCAGAAAACAGTTTTCCTGCAAATTGATTTTCAGCTCTGTTGAAGCTCTAAACTGCTCCCCAAACTCCCTCTCCTCGACTCTACTCCTTAGAAACAACTTATATAGCCTTATGGTACCGAAAATAATCTCTAATAACTCCAAATATTCCCCATTGAATGCGATTATTCTTCACGGCCAGATCAGGGAATAATTTCCATTTTTGGTTTCTCCACGCGGTATTCTGAAGGCAACACACTCCAATCATGCTCAAAAGACGTCTCAGAAGAATATCTCCATGCTCTGACTCGTGCAAATCTTCCAAGTCCCGAGAATATTCTCATGGGAAAAATACCAGTTCTGAGTTCTTCGATTGGTGATTATCTAGCCAAACTGGATTGAATCCAACACCCATACCGTTCCTGTGTTGACAATTAGAACAAACGCTAGTGATTTCAGCCATTGAATCTCCCTAGAACTTATTCAAATTCCCAACCCTAATTCTGTTCCATTTTTCCCGCCATATTTCTGAATTCAAACGAAGAGGATGAAGTCCTCTTAACCAGACTGGGGTGTGAATAAGATGCCCAACTGAGGTGCGCCTTAGTAATTGAGGTTCCCCTTATCCAAAACTGGGGTCCGTTTAGCAGTTGTTCTTCGGGGTTGTTCCGCATAATTTTTCGAGCCGATTTTTCCAAAAATACCTACAAACACACAAAACACCAAAATAAGCACAAATCCGAGTACCAACAATACAGAAAATTGAGGACAACTTGGACACAAAAATGTTTCTATCGCATGTGATTGGTTGACTCCGGTTATGATGTACAGAAACTATCTAAGTAGAGCTCTGTCACTTATATATGAATTTTAGTATGATTGAGTGCAAACTCGTGTACAACAATTAGAATTTTGCATCAGGCTATTTCCTCCTATAGTCAATGTTTGTATGCCAACCAAGGAGATTCTTTAGTGCCTTCCAAGGTTCTGCGTAGATAGCTAGGGTCTGGAGTAAAGGTTTTGTGGGTACACCTCTGGTTAACCCTCCGGAGAAAACACTCCGGCGCTAGGGCCACCTAGCGGTTTAACGGCTTGCTGCACGTGCTAAATGTAGTCATTTTATTTTCTAGATTAGTTTTGCTCGAGGACTAGCAAATAATAAGTTTGGGGATATTTGATAGACACATTTTTGTGTCTGAATTGTCCTCAGTATCTTTATTGTTAGTGCTTGATTTTGTATTTATTATGGTGTTTTTATGTTTTTGTAGGTGTTTTTGGAAAAATACACTTGTGTGGAAAAAGTTGCACAAAAAGTGATATTTGGACCCCCCCGGAGAAAAGTACTAAAGGCACCCTCATTTTGGATAAGGGGCACCCCAGGACACCCCCAAAGGTAACTGCTATCGGCACCCCTACTCTGGATAGGGGGCAACCCTTTCTTCCCCACGGTTTGAACATTTTTGGCGGGAAAGTGCAGGTTTGAATATTGTTCACCTGCGGAGTTTGATGTTTTCAATTTGGAGGAGCTGTGGCGAGATTCAATGACTCCAATCGACTCATCCTAGCCTGTTACACTCACACAGGACTGGTAAGTCCTTCAAATTCGAAAAACATGGGATGACTACATGGATTTTCTACATAGCAGGGAGTATGTGTGCGGATGAGATAATTACGGGATTACAGCGTGATTTTACGTGTGTTTCTCTTGTTTGGATAGAGCTTGGCCGCTGCAGAAGCATGTGCGAGTTAAATAAGGAAAATTCAGCACTCGCTGACAGCGTGAGAAGAGAAGAATGGGAAGAAAATATTCACGAGAAGATATTCATTACTGTCAATTGATGGGAGAATTATTGGCAGTCATTACGTGAGATTTCGATGCTGTTGGGTGATAAATAGATGCTGGGATAGCAGTGAGAGACAACGGAGAGTTTGGGAGAGTTTTGAACACCACAGAGGCGAGAAATTGGAGTTGCAGAGAGTCACCATTTCTGCTGATGTCCAAGAACACGAAGAACAAAAGACCCACAGAGACAATCGTTTTGATACAGTAACAGCGACAGTTAGGTTTTATCGTTCCCTGTAACAGTTCGGTTTGTAACAAATATAATTGTTACAAACCCGGTTTTAATCATTTTCACCAATTTTCATCATTTGTAAACCCTTTGAGCAATAAAAATGATTTTTGAGCGTGTTTCCAACATGATGATGAGCTAATTCTCCCACAACCAAGGCAATGAAGAAGCTATTTACGCATGAATAATTGGTAACTATTTTGTTTTCTCTAATTTATAATTCACTCAATCACTGTTTTTTCAGAGTTTTAAATTGTTTGCGTAATTTTCTTGATTAGTTGTGATTCAATCTGATAGGTTATGCTTTGTTTAGTCAATTGATAATCTATGCTTAGGGAATACAATTAATATTTGAGAATTTGCCTGATTATTTGTGAGTTAAGAAATAAGGGACTTAAAAGATAATTAGAGTTTGTGGTTATTTACCAGATTCATTCATGTGTAATAGTGGAATCAGTATGTTGGTTATTTTTAATATCTTGAAATCAATTTTGCAATAAGTTTTCTTTATTTTTTAAGTTTTATAAGTCTAAAATCTATTGCTTTCACAAGTCTCAACGAACCTATTACTACAACAACTTGAAATCACATCAGGTTCAACACCCAACTCTAACATTGCAAGTTCTATTGGTACTGCCACTACAAGTACTTCTCTCAAACGTTGCAGGCTCTAGTGGTAGCGCTTGATAAACGCGTATTTATATCTTCATTAGTTCCAAAAAATATATTGTTGGTGCTTATTTTTGTACTAATTTTGGATTTATTATGTTTTTGTAGGTAACTGAATAAGATGGGCTCTGGCAAGGAAAATGGCTAAAACTGGTCGTATGCACACTAAATATGAATTTTTGAGTAAACGGATGTTTGAATGTGATAATGGAGCAAGATATGGCTTGGAATTAAATAGACCCATTGAGCTTGGTTGGATCTAAAGGACTTCGAGACTCAGACGACAGCTTGTATACAAAGGAGGAGGAGTAAAACACGTGCTCATTTGTGTACTCCATAATATCACCTCGGGCATTATCATACCATTCTCAAGCTTAACCAAGACTTGGTATGGTTTATAATATATAATAATAATAATGCGAAGTTCACATATAAAACAAGGAAGTAGATTTTGTGAATTAAATAATAAAGGAATCATGAGGTGGAGTTGGAAAAGAAATGGAGAAAGGAATGATTTCTTTCCACGGTAGTGGTAGCACTAACCTTTTATATGAGATATGCATGTGCCCATTTTCAATATCAACAAGGTGTCGGCTGTGGACCATAAGGGGGAGCTGGTGGAAGCATTTTTTGAGAGGTTATGAATGATGTGGCAAACTCCTATTGGGTAAGCCAAAAACGTGGCACGTTTTGATTAGCAGAGATGATGTGGTGTACGAATCAGAATCTCAACATAAACAACCAACACCTTCACAATCTCAACACCTTCTTCACTTCCCTCCCTAAGATCAACCTCATGTCCTTCACCTTGTGACCGAAGCAAGTCTGGAACGGTCATTTCTTGGTTTAGGACAGAATTGTACAGATTGATCTCTCGAATCTAAGTACTCCCGTGCAGTGTATTTGTTTAGGGTTTAGATTCGTTTCTCGTCCACACACACCCAAATTTACCAAAACCAGTAGAAACAGTTTTCACCCATAAACACTACTCATTCTCTCTCGGGAATCATTAGCCGTTGTTAGCATGGAACCAATTCGATCTAACGGAAAAACATGAACTCATTTCCTTTTGTTAATCATCAATCATGTGATAAACAAGTGATAATATATTTCACTAAAATATACACGCAAACAAGAATAAATTTTACAAACTGCAGACATATTACACTAATCATATCAAGGTGATAATTTCGTCCGATCTATCTCAAATTTTAAATTAACATTCCAAACACCAGTATCTACGATATATATCCAAATTTCACAGCAAACTAACGGCTCAATCATAAGATATTGATTTTACAAGATCAACATAAAAAAACTAGGCATATTACATCATGTTACCAAAATATTATAAGTAAATTCATATATCTGAGAAAATCCAAAGCACAATGAAAGATATCATATATATCTACAACTTCTCTTAGGATTACAAATCATTCTAACATCATTAAGGTTAACAAAATCAATAAAAAAACATAATAAAGTGAAACCGTCCAGAATTTTCAGAAATTATCATCTTAATTAACACAAACATTCAGTAGTGAATTTGCTGCGGATTATTCTCAAACTTTAACTAGTGGTACCATGTTTTCTATCCACTGGAGAATCTTGATCATCAATTAGAGGTATATATTTGTTCTAATGAATTATTGAAACTTAACAACACAAATGCATACGAAATAAACACCCAAAGAAAAACACCAAACTACAAAGGCTTTTACATTCTACCTCAATTCCATTAATCCTTTACCGATTTTCCATAGTCTTATTCTCTAAATTAAGAAACCATAGCTTCATATCCTTCTTCTTCTCCCTACCGTTTGGTTTTATAAAATCTTATTCCCTCCCCTAGTTTTAATTATAAACCTATATTAATAGGGACACTAACATACAAATTTATTATTTATTTGATTATTCAATTGTCTCTTTATTTCCCAAAATTTCATTTTTTTTTATTAATTTATTTACTAAAACTATAGTATGGTGTTTAATGTCATCTAATGCCTTTAATAGCTATAAGAAGGATTTCTAAATATCTAAGTTCAAGTGTCACAACCTCTATTAAGGAAGACATAACGACTCACAAAAATTCAAATAACAAGGTCAACTAATAAGTCGGGTAACACCCAACCCGAAAGGGTAAATAAAAGTACCGGATATTGCACTACTTATGTTAATATGATACTTCAAATGATTGTAACAATTGAATACAATTGATTTTAGAAATAAAAAATAAATGCAACTAATAACTTACGGAAGATTAAGCAATGGATTGATAGATTATGGATTGTAAAAATGGAAAAAATATGCGGGACTTAGTGATAGGCGATAATCATCAGGGATATGCCCATAAATCTTCTTTGGGTAGGGATGGAACATCACATGGTTTCTAATGCGACAGAAGGTCACGGATGTTTTTTTGGAACTAGTCACATAGTTGCTGTATAATTAACTAGAATTTTCCTATAAAACACTATGTATATAGACAAATGAAAAATTAAAATGTGATAGGATAAAAGAATTTATGATTTATGGAAGAAAAGTGAAAAAGTAAATAAGAAGAGAATATAAAGTTTATTTTTCTAAGCAAGATATTAGTTTTAGTTCTCTTATAGTAAAAACTATTTGGGCTAGAAACTATATCAACCAAATATAACTATAGGTGGGATGAATACTAACTTTGATTTCAGGACCAGAGTACCATTTATCCGTAAACTCACTCGCAATGGTTTTTCTCTCAATGATGATCTTCAATGATGAAGTATCATAATCTTTGTCTTCATTTACACAAAAGCGATATATACCCAAGCCCCATGTATTTCGCCGTTTAGCACGACGGCTTCCACGAAAACCTTTAGGGATAAGGCTTACAAATCGGGGTTTTGGGGATCTTGTTACAACATGGAGCTTCTTCTTGTATTTAGAGCCAACTGAGCTTCTTATCATATGATGTATATTAAGGGTTTTAGAATTATAAGGAGGTTGAGTTGGGTTGTATTGAGGAATGCCTGCGGCAGCTTCGTAAAGGAAAGCTATCCGAAGTTCCTCAAATTCCTCGGGGGTTTTATTCTTATATATAAATTTACATACCCAAAAAATTGTTGGGAAAAATAGGGACATGCTATAACATTATTTAGCCCCTTGATAAGTTCATCCTGATAGTCACTACACTGATGTGTGTGTATGCATTCACGGATAAATATAAGGGAATGAACGGTTTGAATGTTGTATACATCTATCCAGTAGAAAACGTCATAAAAATCAATTTTAATGAGATATGAAGAGGATGAATAGACTTAGAATATTAAAATGTCGTAGGAAAATCTTTAAGGAATCAATTATACAAAATATACTTCTGAGACGTGTCATCTTATTTGTGGTGAAACTATACATCCTTCTACATGTTAATTTGTGTGTAGAAAGAGATAAGATTTTAATTAAACCATTTATTAGTTATACTTTTTGATATTTATGCATCATGTCAAATTGGTTTCTCGAGGGTTTCTTCTTTGGATTTTTGTTTAAAAGATGTTGTTGATATTTGCCTTTTAAAGATACCAAGCTATTTTAGTTTGCATTTTCAAATCCAAACACAGCGGGATATCAAAGCAGTAGTGCACAACTCATCGCCACAAATTTAATCATGATTCCATAAATTTGTATGGTAAAAATCCAAAATAAAAAAGATTTTTTTTCTTGGTAATAACAAGGTTATTATAATTTTTTTTCTCACACATGACACATTATAATCATCAGATAGAAATTTCAAATTTCATTACTTTTTATTTTTAATTCGTTATAGTCCCTGTTATTTTTAAAATATATCAACTTAAAAACACGTTTTTCTGTAAATAATATATTTTTTTCTCTAAATCACACTCATACCCGTCAAAAGACTCAAATTGTATTATAATGTTCGTGACATGTTTTTTAAGCCTTGATCCTCATTACTTTTTATTTTAATTTAATCGTTGTATTGCCTGCTATTCTAAAAAAATATCAACTTAAAAACATGTTTTTCAGTAAATAATATATTTTTTCTCTAAATTACACTCATACCTGTCAAAAGACTCAAAATGTATTATAATGTCCGTGACCTATTTTTTAAGCCTTGATCCAGGACGGGGGCTAGAGCATATATATACACCAACTATCATGTTCCTTTTTTTTTTTGAAGCAGACCAATTAGAACTTGGAATAATGAAGATTGAACTACATTTCAATAGTTAATTTTGCAAGGAATAAAATTTTCGTAAGCGTGAAATAATCATAAGATGGAGTTCACCATTCACAACTTTTGATAAGGTTTATTTCAATGCAAGCTTTCATGATAACCCTAAATATGCATGAGTGGGTCTAATAAGTCATTCTTTTACAGGTACATATAAAGGGACGAGATGCGTTCCAGTAGTTGCAGCTGATGAAAAATAAGACGAGGCTTTAAGAGCTCTACATTCAGTATTATAGGAAAATAAGATGGATATAAATCATGCGCACTTGGAGGGAGAACGTAAGAATGTGGTTGAAGCTATAAACATAAAAGCTATATCGGTCAAAGGGGAAAATAACTCCATTATTTTAGATTGCAATAAACTATTATAATACTTTGAGAATTGGAAATGTATTTTTGTTCCAAAAAAGGCTAAGACCGACCTTTTAGATAAAAAAGCTTACACTTATATTTCTTGTTTTTTAGATTTAATAACTTTCCGTATTGGTAACAAATCTCAGTAGAGGATGACATTTTAAGTTAAGTATTATGAATAAATCTCCTTTCTTAGTAAAAAAAATAAAATAATAAAAAACAAGAAGACAGAGCTATAACAGAGTGAGTTTGAAGGATTATGAGTTTATATGATTCATGTTGAACTTAAACCTTCTCCAACATTGAATGTGGCATCACCCACAAAACATCTCTTAGTTTAAGTTCCTAATTATTGCTAGAACTTTGTTTTCATCTCGATCCCATAAAATTTTTTATCTTTTCTTTTACATATTCGTCAACATATAATTGGTAGAATTTTTTTCTATTGTATATTTATTTTTGAATTATTTATACTAGTAAAAGTGTCACTATGACGAGAAGACATTCTCTAAGTGGACCATCAAAACTAAAAACATTTCCAACAACATGTGTAAAAATCCTGCGTGGAAGTTTTATTAAGACCTTTATTTATGCGAGTTTACTCATATAGAAAATATAGGACCTCATAGATAAATAGTTTTTTTCCAATAGTATAAGATTTAAACCTTAAGGTATCTTGTGTGATAAAATGTTAACAGTTTTAATTTTATTGTAAAAAATAATAAAAATTATGACATAGAGGTAATCCAAAGGTGTAGATAAGTTTTTCTTTAACACCTTTATAGTATCTCATCCCTCCTAGCTTGTAAGACATAACTATTGGAGATAAATTCAAATCATGTTAAATGGAGATCTAAAATCTCACATGTGATGAAAAATTCACACATAAAGTCTTGGACATCCACTTATTATATATTTTGACCCCATTTAACATAAATTCCCACCCTATGTTAGAGATGCTCTAAAATGTTTAAGAGAAAAATTCACCACACTATCGGACATCAATGAGTTAAGAGTCGGAAATGATTTTCTATATATTCTATGTGGCGCAACTTTTTATTCTTCGACTAGCCATGAAATATCTCCAACAACAGGTGTAAAAATCCTACGTGGAAGTTTTATTAATACCTTTATTTGTACGAGTTTACACATGTAGCAAATATAGGACTTCATAGATAAAAAAAAAAAAACTATTTCCAATAGTATAAGTTAACCCTTAGGGTATCTTGTGTGATAAAACGTTAACCGTTTCAGTTTTATTGTAACCATTTATTAGAAAAAATAATAAAAATTATGACATGGAGGTAATTCAAAGGTGTAGGTAATCCTTCCTTTAGCACCTTTGTATTCAGTATATCTCATCCCTCCTAGATTGCAAGACATAACTATCGGAGATGAATCCATGTTAAATGGGGATCCAAAATCTTATGTGTGATGAAAAATTCACGCATAAAATCTTCGACACCCATTTATTTATATTTTGACCTTCATTTAATATAAATTCCCACCCTTTATGACGCTCTAAAATGTTTATGAGAAAAATTCACCATCCCGTTGGACATCAATGAGTTAAGAGTCGGAAATGATTTTCTAAATAATCTATGTGGCACTACTCTTTACTCTTGAAGACTAGCCATGAAATATCTGCTTTGTGCCTCATTGATGTTGAGAAGTAGGACGTAATTGTGAGCTTCAACTTACTCCAATATTTCCTGAATTCTCCAGATCACTTTCACAGTTAGTACATGTAGGCATATCCATGCCAATGATATTGGGTCATGTTATATTGCTTTACAAAATTTTTATTTTGAAGCAGCCTGGATTTGGATGCGATCATTTCCCACTCTATGCCAAAACAAATAGGACAGAGATAAAATACTCAGTTACTTGAAAATAGATAAAAATGGAAAGATGAACTACAATAACCAAATCTAACTAAAAGGTTTCCCATAAACTTCCACAATATCCCGTAACCAAGATTTAAAAGACGGAATATATACAAGACTTGTAATTTTGTCTAGTAAAACTGTAAAATTAATCGCAAAAAAGGTTAACAAAAAACTGAACCAAACAACAAGAAAAGAACATGTTTGAAAGTAACAGGTGAAGCAACATCAGTTCTTTTGAGTAACTTTGTTTGTATCATCCCAAACCACTACTTCCCTCTCTGCAAAAGTACATAAATATCTAATTACAACAATATTTATGAAACAAATGAAAGGTACATAAGACATTAGCAGAAAACTTCTTACTCCTGAATTTTGCACCCAAATTGGCTTGAGCATCCGCGTCACCATTATAGTCCTTGAATGAGAACGAGAAAATAATTAGAACTACTTATGTTCTGACTGATTGCAAAACGTAAAAAAGAACAAAGTGGATTTTACGAAAAATAATTTGAAGATGAGAGAAGCATGTTGAGACTAACCCTCTTAGAATGGATGGAATCAAAAGACTGAAACTTATCCTTATACCCCTGAACTTCCTTGCAAAGTTTCGCCATGTTTTCATTTCTGGTTTTCCATTGGCCCTTTACCTGATCCGGTGAAAAATAGGTAGCATGTTAGAAGGAATACAAAGTGATGCAATGGATGCTAACAACACAACTAGAAGAAAAGAAAAAGAAATTATTCAATCCAAGCATTTTTTTTCTATCAAAGGAAGTAAGATGGAATAAAACAAATACACCACTGCTTCCACTAAACCTGAGAACAATCAAGAAAATGAAGCGACAACATTATATATCATTACCTATTCGTAATACCAAATACACACAATGTTATTACAAAATACAAGTCAAGTTAATTATGATATGTTACAAAATTTAGCATCCTAGAGAAAGTAACCACACAGTGTCAATATTTTATTCATGGGAAATTAAACAAGCAGATCAAAAAAATATAGAGTAAAGAACGGACCTGCATATCTATGAGCTTGGAGACACCTTGCACAGAAAACTGTGTATAACCTTCTTTCTAGGCATAACCAAGATCTAAAAGTAATCCACGGTATTCAGCCTCATTGTTGGTTGCATGACCAAGACCTTCATGAAATCGAGTGATCTTTAACAAATAACAAGACACAGAGTCAGAAAGCTAAATACAACAAAAAGGGAAGTAATAAACGATGTTGTCAAATGCGAAGGAAGAATAATTTCAAGTGATAACATACCACGTTTCCATTCCCACGTCGAAGTACTGCTCCTACACCATCTGGTCCAGGATTTCCTTTTGCAGCACCATCATACTCAATAGTACAGTGAACCTTTACCATATAGAACCCAGGAATAGTAGAAAGTAAGTCAATATATACTATAATGAACAGGAATGACACCAGTGACTGAAATATGAACAAAAAAAAACATGCATAAAACATCTGACAAAGTAAAGTTCATATTTATCTTTGTTTGAGGGTAAAAAGTGATTCTACTATTTTTTGGTAAATTTGGGTGTGTTGATGAGAAACGAATTTAAACCCTAAACAAATGTACTGCACATGATTACTTTTGAGTTCGAGAGATCAATCTGTAAGACTCTGGCCTAAACCAAGAAATGGTCGTTCCAGATTCAATTCGGTTACAAGGTGAAGGAGAAGGGTTGATCTTAGGGAGGGAAGCGAATAAGGTGTTTGAGATCAGAATGTTGAATTATGAAGGTGTGGTTGTTTTATGACTTGTATCGGAAAATGGTTTCTATCTACTTGCGTTGATAACACTTGTGTTCTGTTATTATCTAAATAGGTTCAAAACTTATTTATACAAGTCATTTGAGCGCAATCCTGATCTCGTAGGAAGTGGAGAAGATTAAGTAGTGGAGTAGTGGGTTTGTGTAAGAGGTGGTGATCATCACGTGGTCACACCTTCACCCACTACTCTCATCTTTGTTAACCGTTCGTCCTTTCCTGACACGTTCTCGTAATGGGGGCGTTGCACGCCGCACGCTGTAAACCGCCAGACCAATACCCTAGTAAGTATCCCCCAGTTTGTGACGTGTTTGATGTCTCGAGTAAGTGGGTCAAGTCAGCGGGACTTGCCGCAAAGAATAACATGTGGTGATATTAGGTTAAAAAACTAATTTGTTTATGAAATATCGAATGTATTCGATGCACGTAAAGCATCGCCTTTAAGCAGCTTAAAATAATCGATGTGCATGAAGCATCGTTGTTTTAGAGCTCGATTGAATAAGTTGCGGATTGAGCGTCTTAAAAGGGCAGCATGATCGAACACCTTTGGGTACCAATTGAGAACCGTATGGGCGAGCCATCACTTGGCCGATCACTTCCTTTGAAGGAGAGGTTGTCGGTAATCATTGATGCGCCCCATCGATCGTATAGTATTCAATCTAAGTTATCCGACCAAGCCGGCGAAGATGGACGGACAAGACGGTTTTGAGGCAGCAGTCAGCTGTCGTTGATTTGGGATTTGGTAGCCGCGCGGCTATACTATTTTGGTTGATCGAATCCAAACGCCGGGCACTGTTTCAAACAGTTTGATAGGCCATGTGTGAAGACGAACCTCTAGTGAGTATCTTGACATATTCTGGGTCATCTAAAATCATATCTAAGCCACTCGATTCGGTTGGCGAAGATGAGTGGTCACGATCGATTTGCGACAGTAGCATATTGCCGCAAATATGAATTAGGGTTTTAGAAACGCTCGCGTATACCCTAGTTCAATCGAGCAATTTGATACATCCTTGACTTCCCACGGGTAAGTCGATCGAGTGGGAATAAAATTGGGTCGGCGGTGAACTTATGTGTACCTCCTTGATCGCATGAAACACGATCTAAGTCGTCCAACTAGGCTAGCTAAGTTGGACGAACATGATCGATTTGAGATATTTGTGTACTGTCACAGACCAAATTAGGGTTTTGAAAACAGCGTGTTGTCCCTAGTTTGGGAAAACGATTTATCGCTCTACAGACTTGTCGTGGGCGGGTCGATCGGGCAAGGGAGAAGTTAGGACGCCAATGTGCATGCTGGCGCCTCTGTGATCATTCCAGGGAAGATCTCAGCCGTCCAACTAGGCTGCCTAAGTTGAACGGTCATGATGTATTTAAGACCTTTTTTGATGGTCTTAGCTCGTTTGATCTTACTTTCGAATAGCGCGAACACCCATATTAGGGTTGACGTTCGGAGTGCTTAGAAGTTAATTAAATATGACTCGATCGACTAGCGCATTAGTGGGCCCGCAGGTGGTCACTATCGTGATTGCCTAGTTATGTTAGGAGTAGGCTATGATTGTTGGATCGTGTGGCCAAATTGTGTGGACGTGATCTTTTTTGAGACTGATATGGACAGTCTAGGTTTTCCTCAAGGAATTTAAGCGTAATCGAGCTAACTTAAAAGTGCGTCGATATAAAATTCTCTTTGTCAGAGAGTGATGCATCCTGTGTGAGTAATTCCATGCAGATCTCAATACTAATACTTTGGGAGATTCATGCTAATCTGCTGAGAGTGAATATTTAATCGTCATGTCATGTCAATATTGAGAGTTCGGCTGGGAACATAGCATAGAAAAATACTAGGCAAGTCATGCATTAATGAATAATACTGGTGAAAGATAAAATTCACAGAATATTTTGGGATTGTTGTTGCACACACCATTCTGAGTAAATTTCATATATACAAATATATTGAATTGCTCAATACATATGTGAGGGAAGAGGCTTAAGCACTCATTGATTTTAAATGGCTTCTGTTCCTTTGCAGGATGACAGCGCATTAAATACATGGTTTACGATTTTAACCCTTGAACTAAAAACCACCATCAACATTAAGTCCCCTGCTTAGTACGTAACAGTGACATTGTTGCGGGGTAAGCACTAGATGGTGACAAATAAAGGTAAAACTTATGAGACAAAGTTAGATGTTACCAGGAGAGATGGGTCGGCCTGTCCTTGGAACATGTCAAGTTCAAGAGGCGTCCAGGTAAGCGTTCCCTTAGCATGATGTCGGTTGGACCCGGGCAGATTAGGCATATAGTTGGTTGGGATCTCAAACTGCATTCAAGTCCCTTGTACATCTGAGTATCATTCGAGAGCGTGTCCAAGCTTTCCTGGCTTCGGTTAGCATGGGGTAAAAGTGGAGGCGCGATGAAGCATCTCAACTAACAAGTGCTAGGGCTGAAAGGTTTGCTGCCAGGCTAAAGTTAAGGAGGGTGGAGCATAACATGAACTCCTGGATAAACATGAATACCCTTTTCATGACGACGTCATAATCCTCAACTCTGATGTGGACGAGCCCTATCATGAGGAATATCCTTAAAAGGCTGTTGAAGCAATTTCTGAAAAAGATGTTGAAGCAGCTCGAGAGGATGTTGAAGCGACTTCCGGATAGGATATTGAAACGGCTCCTGGAGAGGACTCTAGTGAAGTCGCCGTTTTCCCTGGCATTGATGACACTTCTTTGATGTTTAGTAGTCTTTGTTTCATGCGGCTGGAGCCATGGATTGATCGAATAATAATCCCTCATTCATGCTTCTTTTATGATTTTATGTTTCCAGTTGGATGGATGAATGAAAATTCCCGACTAAGAAATCCAAATTCTTAGAAATGTCTCGCAATATCTTGAAACTTTAGACGTAGCGCTCCTCGGTAGGGTTAGAGTAGATCCTGTGTACATGATTTTGCAATCCGAGCTATCCCATTCTTTTGTTTAATATTCCCCTTGCAGACTACACGCTTCTTGAAGATTTGTGGCGTGCCGGCTAGGTATGTAAAGGGATGGACGTTGTGCCGCGAATCTTTAAGGACTTCGTTCCAAGCGACATCTTTTGAACCGTCTTCTGAATGTTGGATGGTTGTATGGAATGGGATGCGATGAGCAGTCCCCAGTTATACTTCACATTCGATGGCGTGGCTGGATATCTATGAGAAGTCCCCAGTTATACTTTTGGAGTCTTTGATGCACATGTACGTCTTCACGTTGAGAAATTTCTGCGGCTCGTAAAGCTCTAACAGTGATGATGATAATATTAGAAATAAACCGGTTGAGGGACGTGAAAGCATCCTGTGCTGGCAGTCCCCAGGTATAATTATCCCGATCTTATTTTCTCTTGAAAGACGTACTTCCACTGCATTTGCCGGTAAGGTGGTTGACGATTTGATGAAGGCGGCAATCTTTTGGATTCGTCATTTTTTGATCAATGGGCGGGAGTCGCTCTTGATAGATCTGTATTATATCCAAACTTTTGGCAGCCCATGTACCCCTCCCATAGGAAATTGGAATTCTAGAAACACCAAATCTGACTTTGTCGGCGATGTGGTTATTGATGCGCAGCTTCATGCAGGCCTTGGGTAGGCGTCATTGAGTTCTGTAGAATGCATGATTCGGTCAGTCTGGCTTGCTGATGCCCGACTTTATTCTTTGGTTCTTCATTGATAACAGTGTTTATGGATGGTTGAACCAAATACTGATTGTCGGTCAGGCGCCTCCCAAACAGGGAGGTGATGATACTCTAACGCTGCATCTTTGAAAATTGGTAACCTTGTCACGGTTATGACTTCTTGGTTGACCGTCTCTCCTGGGTTGAAAAAGTCCTTTGACAGTGAAGGGATTCCGTGTTGAGCCTCAGTCCCCAAGCGTGATTTACATGGTTCTATCTTGTATGGTGGGTTTACCATAATAAAGATATCGCCATCTCGCCTTCGTGACTCTATTACTTCTCCATGGGAAAATAAATTATGCAGAAGTTCGTATTACCTCCGTTCGAAGTGGTTGTTTCTATGGTGAAGCTCTGGCTGGTATCAATCAACGAGCAACAACGGTTCTTGGCAGCAACTGCGATCAGAAGAGACTGGCAGGGAGAGGCGTGGTAGCTTCTTGCACGATCTTGGAAGTCTTCATATAATGGTAGAGATCGTCTCATTATTAGAGGTAGAAACTGATGATGGAACCGATAGCTTCTTTGATGTTTCCCCATGGAACGGAAAAGAGGGAGACAGTCCCCTGCCCACGAGTATCTACTGAGTTTTCTACTTGATAGATGTTGTCACGCGGAGTTTCTGAAGAAATAATTCGGATGAGAGGTGGAATTGAACCCAACATTGATGAGGATTTTACGAGTTGCTGATCATGAGGTCTTTTTTGCGCATTTCATAGATATCCAGGCATATCGCTGGTCTTTAACAATGCGTCTGCTTTCTTGAGATTTGGACATCTTGGAATCATAACGATAGCGTGCTTGCGTCTCTCTGAATTCATCTTCGAGATGGGTAATGCTGAGCGCTCTCCAGCGACGCTCCTACTTCTTCTACGGGAGACGAAATTCTGAAAGCGTCTCTCATTGATGTTGCTGCCGTCGATCCAGATATGGAATATCCTGGACGTTGTTTTATCGTTGTGGCAGTCATGCATGTGGTTTTGGAATTGGAGATTTCGGATGCTCAAGATGTTGTATCTCGGTGGTTTTCCTCTTGCTGCTTCAGTGAAACTGCTTACATAAGGCTGAAGGTTGTGTTGCCTGTTGGTGAGATGTATGCTTCCACGAATATCATGAGGCTCTTCATTCCTGGCAGGCATGGTTTTTTCTAGCAAGGAAGGTGATGTTGCAGCTGAGCGTTTAGCAGCTTCACGAGGTTCAGAGGATGTATGAAAGCGCGGGTTCTTCAGCAAAGCACAATACATAGGTACCATCCTATTGATGCATAATTACACCAATTGTTGTTCAGTCATATTTGGATCATGACCCTCTAGTGCCTGAATTCTGGACCTCTTCACATAATCATTTGGATGTCTGTTGTTTCTCTGAAACATTCTTCCTAACGGAGTGATTCTCCCAAACCGCGGATTCTTTTTCGACATGATGATGCGGGCATCGTTATCTTCTTGAGGCTGCTCTCTTGAGGGGTCGGCTTCAGTAGATCTGAAGATGTCTCAGGCTCGCTCTTATCCGGGTTGACATAATAGGAGAACCCTTTATGATGATTTGAAGATGTGTCAAGCCTCATTTGTTATCGTAGATGTACGAGTTCTTGGAATTACACCATGTACTGGATATATACGTTTTGTTGATGAAGTGATAGTGAATACTCCTGACCTTAAATTGGTAGCAGTGGTGAAATAGAGATAGACCTTTTCTTTAGTGACCTCTGCAGGTGTCTTCCTAGGTTTCCACTGGTGTTGAATTTGTTGTCGACTATCTCCATACTGGAACAACGACTACGCGAATCTTCACTTCATCTTTCTGAGTGTGGACCCTTTGAGGCATTTCTGGCTTGCTCCATATAGCACTTGTGGTGTTGCAGAAAAGGCGGTTGCTCCATCCGGATATCGAGAGAAGTCGTTGCGTTCTTCTAAGTAGTAGTCGCGTCTTGTGTCTCCATGCAGCTTTCTGGTCCTTTCATCTGGGAGATTTACTGTTGCTCATCTATCCAAGGCATTTGCAGTACCATTGCTTGAAAAATCATTTTTGTGAAGCTTCTTAGCGAATGGAACACCGGAATTGAAATTGGTTGTTGAACCTAAATTGAATTGAATCTAAGACCTAACCTTTTGAAATTCAGAAAACTAGAACGAATATTGATAAACTGACTTTGTAACCGAAAGATCAATCTCCCACTGTGGTCGCCAATTGTTTGAGGGTAAAAACTGATTCTACTATTTTTTGGTAAATTTAGGTGTGTTGATGAGAAACGAATTCAAACCCTAAACAAATGTACTGCACAGGAGTACTTTTGAGTTCGAGAGATCAATCTGTAAAACTTTGGACTAAACCAAGAAATGGTCGTTCCAGATTCAATTCGGTCACAAGGTGAAGGAGAAGGGTTGATCTTAGGGAGGGAAGCGAATAAGGTGTTTGATATCATAATGTTGAATTATGAAGATGTGGCTGTTTTATGACTTGTATCAGAAAATGGTTTCTGGCTACTTGCGTTGATAACACTTGTGTTCTGTGATTGTCGAAATAGGTTGAAAACCTATTTATACAAGTCATTTGAGTGCAACCATGATCTCGTAGGAAGTGGAAAAGATTAAGTATTGGAGTAGTGGGGTTGTGTAAGAGGTGGTGATCATCACGTGGTCACACCTTTACCCACTACTCTCATCTTTGTTAACCGTTCGTCCTTTCCTGACACGTTCTCGTAATGAGCGCGTTGCACGCCGCACACTGTAAACCGCCAGACCAATACCCCAGTAAGTATCCCCAAGTTTGTAACGTGTTTGATGTCTCGAGTAAGTGGGTCGAGTCGGCGGGACTTGCCGCAGAGAATAGCATATGGTGCTATTAGGTTAAACAACTAAGTTGTTTATGAAATATCGTATGTATTCGATGAACGTAAAGCATCGCCTTTAAGTAGCTTAAAATAATCGATGTGCATGAAGCATCGTTTTTTTAAAGCTCAATTTAATAAGTTGAGGATTGGGGGTCTTAAAAGGGAAGCATGATCGATCACCTTTGGGTACCAATTGAGAACCGTATGGGCGAGCTATCACTTGGCCGATCACTTCCTGTGAAGGAGAGGTTGCCGGTAATCATTGTTGCGCCCCATCGATCGTCTAGTATTCGATCTAAGCCGTCCGACCAAGCCGGAGAAGATGGACGGATGAGACGGTTTTGAGGCAGCTGTCAGCTGTCGTTGATTTAGGATTTGGTACCCGCGCGGCTACCCCAGTTTGGTTGATCAAATCCAAACGCCGGGCACTGATTCAAACAAGATGATCGGACATGTGTAAAGACAAGCCGCTAGTGAGTATGTTGACATCTCCTGGTTCATCTAAAATCATATCTAAGCCGCTCGATTCGGCTTGCGAAGATGAGTGGTCACGATCGATTTGCGACAGTAGCATATTACCGCAAATATGAATTAGGGTTTTAGAAACATCCCCGCCTACCCTAGTTCAATCTAGCAATTGATACATCATTGACTTCCCATGGGTAAGTCGATCGAGTGGGAATAAAATTAGGCCGGTGGTGAACTTATGTGTGCCTCCTTGATCGCCCGAAACACGATCTAAGTCGTCCAACTTAGCTTTCCTATTTGGACGGACATGATCGATTTGTGATAGTTGTGTACTGCCGAGGCTCAAATTAGGGTTTTGAAAACAGCGTCTTTGCCCTAGTTTGGGCAAACGGTTTGTTGCTCTACAGACTTGTCGTGGGCGGGTCGATCGGGCAAGGGAGAAGTTAGGCCGCCAATGTGCATGCTGGCGCCTCTTTGATCATTTCAGGGAAGATCTCAGCCGTCCAACTAGACTGGATAAGTTGAACGGTCGTGATGTAGTTAAGACCCTTTTTGACGGTCTTAGCTTATTTGAGCTTACTTTCGAATAGCACGAACACCCATATTAGGGTTGACGTTCGGAGCGCTTGGAAGTTAATTAAATAGGACTCGATCGACTAGGGAATTAGTGGGCCCACCGGTGGTCACTATGGTGATTTCCTAGTTCTGTTAGGAGTAGGCTATGCTTGTTGGATCGTGTGGCCAAATTGTGTGGCTGTTATCGTTTTTGAGACTGATATGGACAATCTATGTTTTCCTCAAGGAATTTAAGCGTGATCGAGCTAACTTAAAAGTGCGTCGATACAAAATTCTCTTTGTCAGAGAGTGATGCATCTTGTGTAAGTACTTCCATGCAGATCTCAATACTAACACTTCGGGAGATTCATGCTACTCTGCTGAGAGTGAACATTGAATCGTCATGTCATGTCAATATTGAGAGTTCGGCTGGGAACATAGCATAGGAAAATACTAGGAAAGTCATGCATTAGTGAATAATACTGGTGAAAGATAAAATTCACAGAATATTTTGGGATTGCTGTTGCACGCACCATTCTGAGTAAATTTCATATATACAGATATATTGAATTGCTCAATACATATGTGAGCGAAGAGGCTTAAGCACTCATTGCTTTTAAATGGCTTATGTTCCTTTGCAGGATGACAGCGCATTAAATACAGGGTTTATGATTTTATCCCTTGAACTAAAAACCACCATCAACAATCTTGCAAATTTATCATTTGATTCCACTACTTCACGCGATCGCTTTTTCTGATAACCCGTATGTGACATTTTGACCTCAGAAAAAGATAGTCACTGGGAAAAAAAAAACGAGAAAAAACTTAAAAAACCACGGATGATTAATTCAATGCAAAGAATCGATGAATGTGTTAGTCTACATAGTCTTGTGAAAATCCAACAAATCAATCATAAAAGTAATAAGTTATGTTCATTATTTTTCAAATACATGCACTTGTTCAAAGAAATTTGAATAACTTCCCCTGTTGTTATGGATTTATTGTTCTTTATCAGAAGTTGCGATTATTTTCTTAACCTTACCATGAAGAGCTCTAAACCCAGTTTTAACCATTTAAGAAAAACGTTCTGTTTATGAGCTTTTATCAAGTATAAGCCATTTGTCTCATTTCTTCTTATTAACATTTTCTTTGTCCAAAAACTCACATAACAAGTTAAAATCAGGATGCATACAAATTAGAAAGCGAACTGTTAGGAATAATCAGAGTAATTTCCTTTAGTAAAATCAATGGCAATAGAAACTAAGATACCAAAATCCATGTAAGGAAAAAAGAATAGAATAATACAAAATTATGAGTTCGCTTATCCATGTAAGGAAACAAATCTAAACTAAACTAAACTAATGGATTTCTTTAATCATATTAGTAAGAAATACCATATAATCCTAAGAATAATATATTAGAGAGAGTCTAATCCAGTTGACTTAGTCATGTGTCTGTTTGGTCCTATTTGGAAATATAAATTACAGTTTTGTCTTAGAAATAATGATTTGGTCCTAGGGTGATGTCATGGATGATGTAATTGTCACTAGGTAGTGGCAGAAATACCCTTTTGGGGCCACATATATACAAAAATCAGTAGAAAAGAAATCTTTTTCAGATTTACTTTCTCTATCATATTTATTTTCAGAGCTGGGCTCTGTGAAACGAAAAAAATCGCAGGGTCATAGATAGGAAAAGACCTCAAGGAGTTGAGGAAGTTATAGTAGAAATAAAAAAATTACTTTATATTTGGGGAGGCAAAGAAATATTCAGAACTACATTTTCCGCGAACTTATCACGCATTGGAAAGTAGTTATAGATAGTAGATAAAATTTTGTACATAGCAAAAATGGGGGCCTTTCGATCCTTGTTACATTTTTCTTTTAATACAATCCCAACCTTTTAAGTCAAAAAAAAATGGAAATTCCCCGCCGAGGTATGGATGGTATCATTAAGTTAACTAGAGACATATCATCCTCTAGTCTAGGATGTTAATTACATGATGTGATGAATATTTCTTACCATGTATCGTTCAATATGATAAATGTTGTGCGTGACATCAATCCTCGAATAAAAAATTATTTAATATCTTTTGTGTATGGATCCTTGAATATTTCTGGTAGAAGATCCCAATGGAACATTTTGAGTAGTATTAATGAAGATGCCAACAGACCTTGGATGTTATTAGGAGATTTCAATTTTATTTTTCATGAATCAGAAAAACAAGGTGGAAATGCTGAGAACACTTTAGTCCCAGACTTTATTAGAGCTAAAATGATTGATCTTAATGAAGTTTTATCTTTTGGTAACCCATAATTTACCTGGTGAAATAGAAGATTTAGGAATCCTGTTGAACTAATATTTGGAAAATTAGATAGAGGTTTTATGAATGATGAATGGGTGTCTGTTCTTCCTCAAACAAGAGTCAAAAATTTAGGTAGAGTTTATTCGGATCACAGTCCTATTCTTTTGAATTATTTTCATCTGGAGGAAAAGTTTCACATTCCGTATAAGTTTTTCAAATGCTGGCAATTGAGTCCTGATTTCAAGGATGTTTTGGCTAACTCTTGGTCTAAGAAAGTGAAGGGCTCTGCAAGCTTTATTGTTGCTGGTAAACTCAGAAATGTTAAAAATGATCTTTGTATATGGAATATTAACTCTTTTGGTAATATCAAAACCACCATTCTTAGACTAAACTATGAGATTGAAAAGATTCAATCCATGCAATACTCCCCTGCTCTAGGTAATTTTATTTTAAACTACTCTAAGCAGCTTGACTATTGGTATGAAATTGAGAACTCTTTCTATAAGAGAAAAGCTAGAATAAATTACTTTAATCATTATGACAAGAACACTCAGTTTTTTCACAACACTGTTAAGATTAGAAATATGTATAACACCATTCATACTGTTAGGGATGAACAAGGTAACTGGATGGACTTTAGAGAACAACTTGTCTCCTTCTTTGAAAGTCATTTTAAAAAGGTTTTTCGTTCTTCTAATCCTAGTGCTGCTACTATTTAAGATGTTTTAAAAGATGTTCAGCCTATAATCTTTGACGAACTGAATCTTTCTCTGGTGGCTATTCCTACCATTGATGAAATTTTTACTACTGTCAAGATTATGGAGCCTTGGAACTCTCCGGGCCCGGATGGTTTTCGGGGG
>NC_039367.1:14564643-14577216 GCF_003573695.1 Papaver somniferum | reverse complement strand
GGGGGGGGGGGGGGGGGGGGGGGGGGGGGGTTCTGAGATAACTGGACTACTGTTTCTGATCAGGTTGTTGAACATGTCCAGAACTTCTTCAAGTCTAAGTTTTTATTGAAGAAGTTAAATTACTCCTTCATCTCTCTCATTCCTAAGTTTCAACATCCTTCGTCGCCGAATGATTTTCGTGCCATCAGTTTAGCCAATACTGTTTACAAAATTATATCTAAGATTTTAACTAATTGTCTTAAACCTTTGCTTGATACTTTAATCTCACGCTTTCAGTCGGCTTTTGTTTCTAATAGACAAATTCAAGATAACACTGTAATAAGTCATGAGATCTTACATTCTTTTAAAAGAATGAGTAAGAGAGTTAAAAAAGGTTATATGGACATTAAACTTGATCTATCGAAGGCTTTCGACAGATTAGAATGGTCTTTCGTCGTAGCAGTCTTAAGAAACTTGGATTCTCGGATGTTTTGTGTCATTTAGTTTTCCAATGCATCAGTACTGTCTTGTATTCGGTGCTTATCAATGGGTCTCCGGGGGAGGTTTTCTTTCCTTCTAGAGGTATTCTCCAAGGGGATTGTCTGTCTCCCTATATCGTTATTCTTTGTATGGAAGGTCTATCGCAAATGCTTCTCAAGGCGGAATCTGAAAAAGTGATTCAAGGTTTCAAAGTTAAGAATAACTGTCCTACCATAACCCATTTATTTTTTGCTAACAGTTGTATGTTGTTTTCCAGAGCTTCAATTGCTTATGCTAGAAATCTTATGCAGATTTTGAACAAGTTTGCTCAAGCTTCAGGTCAGGGTATAAATTTTGAAAAGTCAGGTTTTTTCACTAGTGCAAATATGCATCATAAGCACATTAAACTGCTTTCTAGAACCTTGGGAATCAAATATTTGTCTAGTTCATAAAAATACTTAGGAACTCCGTTGTTCATTAATAGAGATAGAACGAAATCTTTTCAATTCTTGATTGACAAGTTCTATGCTAGATTAGGAAATACGAAAAAAATCAAATTTGAATGGTGCTGGTAGAATTGTGGTAACTAAGCATGTTTTTTCTTGCCTTGCAACTTATCATATGTCTTGTTTTCCCTTTCCGAAAAAACTTACTGCTAAATTTGATGCTATTCAAAGAACTTTTTGGTGGTCGAAGAAAAACCCTCGTCGAGCAGCATATTTTCGATCATGGCTTGATATTGGAAAATCTAAAAGTAGTGGAGGTCTAGGTATAAGAAACTCTTTTGCTCTGAACAAAGTCTTTATTTATAAGATAGCTTGGCATCTTACTCAGTTTCCTGATCACTTAGTTTCTATGTTCTTGAAAGCAAATTATTTTCCAAACCAAAATTTCCTGGAAATTGATAAAGCTGTTTATACTTCCTCTTGGATTTGGAAAGGGATAGTTAATAGTATTAGTTTCTTAAGGTCTAATGTAGTCTATAAGATAAACAGTGGAAAATCCAAAAAAATCTGGTCCTCCATCTGCTTACCTTGCTCTACCGCTCCTCCTTTGTCTGTTAATCCAAAGTACAATAATTTTACTTATGTTAGTGAGCTTATTGATTTACAACACAATACTTGGAATCTTGGACTTCTGAACACTTTATTCTGCCCTGAAGATGTTAAAATATGATCTATTCTTTTTAATACTCTTTGTGATGAGAAAATTATGTGGCTTCATACTATAGATGGTAACTTCACCATTAAGTCTGCTTATGAGATTTTCACAAATGATTTCCGTTCTTCTGAAGATTCAAATTTCTGGAAAAAGGTTTGGTCTCTGCATTGTCTCCCTAAGATCAAGTTCTTCGTGTGGAAGGTGTTTGCTCATATGCTGCCAGTTAACTCTACTATGAATGCCTATAATAGTTCCATTGATACCTCTTGTCCTCTTTGCAATAGTTACTCGGAATCTGTACTTCATCTCTTTTTTCATGGTCCTGCGGCTTTGTATATTTGGTTTGCTCTCTCCCTGCAACATTTAGTCTCTCCTGATCTTCCTTGGCCTGATGATTATTTTATTAATTGGTTTAATGTGAAGCTAGGTCATTCGCCATTTCCTGTGGGATGGCCTAGCATTGTCGCAATTGTTATGTGGTGCATTTGGAAACTGAGATGTGAAGTGTCTTTTCAGAATGTACCTATTGACTTGGATAAAGTCATTCTCAACGCTAGGAGAATGATAAATACCTATATAGTCACTCCTTCAGTGCATGTTACTCGACAGGATGTGAAAACTCCCTTTCGGGATGTTATCCATATTCTTTTCTTAGATGGCTCTTTTAAAAAATTTAACATGGGTGTTGGCCAGATCTTATGTGATACTGCAGGTAGTTTGAAGTTTCTCGTGCTGATTTTGGATTAGTTTCAGATGCAGTGTCTGCTGAAGCTACTGCTCTGATTTTGGCTATCTCCTGGGCTCGGGAGTGAACTTATCCAAAGTCCTCTTTGTTATTGATTGCCTCCAAGTTGTGGATTTTGTTAATGGAAGCAGTTTCTCGGTCGGATGGAGATGCAGTGATCTTCTAGTAGATTGTCGAAGTTGTTTTTCAAATAGTAATGGGTGTAATTTTGTGTATATTAGGCGTGATAAGAATAAATTTGCGGACCGGCTTGCACGCCATGCTAGGAAACTATGTATTAAAACTGCTTGGATTTTTTTTCCTCTTTTTTTGAACTCTCCTGCAAGGAAGGAACAAATTGTGGAAGTTTGTAAGTCCCTTCTTTGTTAATGAAATGGTTGTTTCTCAGCAAAATAAAATAAAATAATATTTCTTACCATGATCTTGTATCCTATTCTAAATGTGTCCGAACATTGAGGTGTCCCGGTATAATAGTAGGCTAGTAGTTGTGAGCGACTAAAAGTCTAAAACTAAGCTCTGGAAATAAATGTCCATAACTCGAACAATTTAAGCAGAAAATTTTCTTCGCGTTCCAAACTCGGAAGATAATCCCCTTGCCAAAAATAAAATCTTTTTCCACCCAGAGAAACAAACGTGCCCACAAACTATACCAAAATATTCTGCTTTCACACGTATACAACTGCATGAAAGGTTAAGGGCGAACTTAAATAATCATCAATCTTACTAATACAAAGAAAAGAGGGATTTTTGGTGAAGCCTTCCTTTTGGTTGGTCACAAAAAACCAAAATAGTTTGGTGTCACTCTGATATTACTAATATGACCTTAAATATTAACCATTACTATGCATTTGTATTCAAGGGTGAAAATGTACATTGGATCAATGTTTGTATATTCACAAGAATGCCATTGTTTTAAAAATAGATTAAAAAATTTAAAACATAGGTAACTTTAAAAATACACATCGGATTTTTACAAAATTAGTATATTTGGAAAGCTCTTTGAATTATCTACCTAATGAGTACAAACAAGAATATTAAATTTTTATTCTAAGATTTTTTTTTTCATTATTATCATATTTGATATTGTTAAAAAGTCCAATTCAAACATGTGCATCGCACATGTGACCTTACTAGTAGAAATAATCAGAACAACATTAAATTCACTACGGCAAGACACAAGAATGTATAATAGAGACTTGTGCAATAACCACGGTATCTTGACAATTCATTGATGTAACGTTGCCAATGATATAACTAGCCAAACCTCAAAAGCTACTACTAATAAACCTAGCATTTTTAGGGGCTACTCAAAAGGAATTAGGAGCCATCTTTTTATTCCCATCCATTGAAGCGGGTCAAGAGGTGTCTTAAAAATAGGAAATTGTCTATATTGTCCTTCAACTTTATACTAAATCTAAACCTATATCCTTTATTTTCATAATCATATCATTCCACTTCTTCTTTTTTCTACATATTGAAATTTTTTTCATCATTTTAATTTTGATTGAAAACAAAAATCGTCGATCAAACAAATGTTATGATTGATTGTTTAAAATTAAATCCAAAAATTTAGTAACCTTAAAGTTGAAACTTAGAACATCAAAAAAAAAAAGAAGTTAAACAAATAAACGAATAGAGGATAGTAGTTGTGATTCAAAATTAGGATTTGATTACTTGAAATCAAAAATTTGATCCGAAAATTTTCTTGGATTTACATTAGCAGAAGCATAATCGATAGATAAAAATCTATTTTACCTACCGATTATCGTTGATGTTCTTGGATTTGCAGTAGCAGAAACATAATCGGTAATAATATACTTTACCTACCGCTTATGGTTGATGTTCTTCATTTCTTAAGAACATCAACCATAATCGGTAGGAAAATTGATCGTTATCTACCGAATATTCTTGATTCAAAAAATGCAATTTCTCTGTACTAAAAGTTACGCACAATCGATAGATAATGGACAATATCAACTACCGCTTGTGAAAGTAGAAAAATTCAAAATTTTATTAAGTTTTGAAATTTTGAATTTGGGGCATGAACACAATCGGTAGATAATAAGCATCACATATTAACACAATTTACTACCGATTATGGTAGTACCAAAATTCGAAAATTTTAGAATTTTGGCAAAATCTCATTTTGGGGCCATATACATTCGGAAGTTAAATTTACTACCGATTATGGTAGTACTAAAATTCGAAAATTGAGTATATTCGGAGGTTAAGTAACACACTCTACTACCGATTATGGTAGTACCAAAGTTTGAAAATTTTAGAATTTTGGCAAAATCTCATTTTGGGGCCAATATACATTCGGAAGTTAAATTTACTACTGATTATATTACTACTAAAATTCAAAAATTGAGTATATTCGGAGGTTAAGTAACACACTTTACTACCGATTATATTAGTACCAAGGTTTGAAAATTTTAGAATTTTGGCAAAATCTCATTTTGGAGCTAATATACATTCGGAAGTTAAATTTACTACCGATTATGGTAGTACCAAAAATCGGAAATTGAGTATATTCGGAGGTTAAAGTAATACACTTTACTCCCAGTTATAGGTAAACTAACGATTGTGGAAGGGCAATATTACAATTACGAAATACGCGAGATAAGGGCTAACTTCAAGTTAGGTTTGGCTGATCCTATTTTGTCTTATTGTTGGCTCCTAATTCCTTTTGAGTGGCCCCTAATTTTTTAAGCCTAATAAACATAATAACCGAAATTCAACCCTGTCTAGGGACACTTTAGCCAGCTTGTTTATCCCAATCAACAACTACTAATAACTTACTTATATTAACACCACCATAGTTATTCAGCTTATCTAATTCCTAGCTAGATAATAAGTGGTAATCCAGTTAAATATTCACCAAGTCAGATGCACATGCTTGCCAAAAAAAACCCTTTGATCAACTTAATAGTCCTTGTATACCCGCACTTCACCATCTGCACAAGTAGAGAGATTTCATTGCACTGCCATGGATGAATCGAATGAAAGACAAAAAAGAGAGTAAAAAAGTATCGAATGATCTTACCCTTGAGATTCACACCCATGTTTGCTAGGTCATCGGCATCACGATTATAATCCTATAGAAAGGTAGAAGAAAAATATATAAAAATATTTAAATTGTTGCCAAAGTGTTAACGATGGTAATAGAAGAAGAAACCAAAAGCAACTTGTAGGACATGGGAGAAGCATATAGTGGAGATTATACCCTAGGAACATGGCGGGCCTCAAAAGAGTCAAAGTTATTCCTGAGCCCCTGGACTTCACTGCACAATGGCTGCAAGTTCTCACTCCTTGTTCTCCGATGGCCCTCAACCTGATCCAGTAAAAGAACAGAAATTAAGACAGATCATGGACCAATTAAGATACATATATTAACAGGGATGTATTGGATCAGGATTTATATGGATAAAAACAAATACTAGTTTACCTGAATCAAGTGGATTTATAAGGTTTCTTAAAAGAATCTTATAGATTCTTATAGATATATAATTTTGAATTATAATGAATTAAATTTATAAAAACTGAAGATCGTGTTTCCCTTTTGAATAACAACCCATCAATACAATTGAGGTGATGGGTGGTGGTGTGTGATATATGTGTTGGTGGCGGCGGTAGTTGTTGTTGGTGGTGGTCGGTGACGATGGTCGACAGTGGTGGTTGTTGTTGGTGGTGTGTCGTGGTGGTGGTTAGTAGTAGTGTTGTTGGTGGGTGGTTGTTGGTGGTCGGTGGCGATGGTGGTGCTGGTGTTGGTTGGTGGTGTATGGTGGTGGGGAAAAAACATAGTATGATGTGATAAGAAAAAAGAAAAAAAAAATTGTCCATAACAATCCATGTAACTCTTGTAGTTTGGGTTGAGATTATAATGAGATAATAATGTGCATATTTTGCCTACAAATATCCATAACTATCCTTATATATCCTTCTCTCAATTATCCTAAAAAATCTTAAACAAATTGAATACCTAGGATATTTAATGATTCCTAACATATCCTAATTGAATACTTCGGATATTTAATGAATCCTGACATATCCTAATTGAATACCTAAGAGTTTTTAGGATTGTCAGATATCTATACAAATCCTAATCCAATACAACCCTGTAAATATAATGCTGGAATAGAAATATTAGAGTCATTAGGATCACAACAAGTAACACCAAGGTTTTCAAAAACAGAATATACGACAAGTACACGATTAAAGACTGCAGCATCATACAAGGCTATTTTGGATAAGAGAATATATATCTAGAATAATGTTTAATAACCTACTGAAACCGAATATGGTCTTCCTCAAGATATTGAGACACCTATAGACTATAGTACGAACAATCTTAACCTCATTTCCAGGTTTATGCTGTTAACAAAACTTAAACATTACTCTCTCTGTTTTTAAAAAATAGGCAGGTTTTCTTTTTTGGATATGTCAAGAAATAGCTTTTTTCCATGTGGAAAGTCAAATGTTATGATTTTACTACTATACCCATAAAGGAACCACTTCTCTCTCTCCATTTTTTCTCATAATATAAAAAAGGGACCACTTCTCTCTCCTTTTTCTCTGATAAGAGATGAGTGGGGAACAAAGGATAGATTAGGAAAAAACATGGAAAAGTGACTCCAATGATTAGTTTTCTTAATTTTTGTGAAAACCAGACAAACCTATTTTTTAGAAATGGAGGGAGTACTTTTTATTGTAATTCCACTAAATTAACAGAACGAAACTAAAGTTACAGGAAACTCATACATTAGCATGTTATAGAAATTAACTTCATATGAACATTGGCCAAAAACTAAACATTCAGCGGATACTAAACAAGCAATGAAGGAAATCAAAAACTAAATCAAATTAACGAGCAAACCTGGTTAGTCACAAGTTGGGAGTCGCCTTGGACAGAAATCCGTTCATAAACTTCATTCATGGCATGCTTCACTCCCAAAAGCATTCCACGGTATTCAGCCACATTATTGGTTGCATTACCAACACCTTCGCTCAATCGACATATCTTAAACAAGACAATAAATCAGAAATTTACACACACAGTTTCCATCAAAAAGAAAGCACGTAGATCATATTGATCGTAATCGAACATACCACACGTCCATCCTTATATCGAAGTACTGCTCCAGCACCAGCAGGTCCATGATTTCCTTTTGCAGCACCATCGAACTCAACAATACACGATTTCTTACTCGACATATTGCCTTTAACAAAAACAAAGAAAACCCTAGTAAATACTCATTATTATTACTATTAACTGAAATGATTAGATACCATAAATGAACGCAGAAACTATAACATTGATGAAAACCCACAACCATCAACTCAAGCCCTAAAATGTAAACAGAGAGATGGAAACAAAGATTACTTGTATACTGCGTAGAGTTGAAAATCAGAAGCAAACGCCAAAAAAGAATGGAGATAACTAATTTGGAAGGGCAAAGGGTGCCTTGTAGTGTGTATTTGTAGAGAGATTTAGGTTTCATTTGGCATAGATTTAGGGTTTCGTTTGGCGGGTGCATATAAATAAGGTTCGAATCAGTTGGTTAGGCCCTACAATTTGGGTGCATTGGAATTCTTGGAGTTTAGCAACCCAACAATGATGCGCATCGTGAAGCTCTCTCCATTAAGCAATACGACCAAATGATGTTTCTATTGGATACTAGCATGAAACCCGTGCTATGCACCGGGTATAACGGGAATTGACCACCATTTGGTGAGGCGGGGCTTCGCCCCGCACCCGTCCCGAGAGAGGTCCCAATTAACAATTGTAGTTTGCGATGAAAACACCAATTATCATTTAGTAGATTAACGATTGGAATCAAATTCGCCAATAACATGTTGTTTAAGGTGTACGAGGTTAAGAAATCCCCGTAAAAAATATTTTTGAAAAATGTATCAACGTTAGTAAGTAGTTTTTGACATTGCCAACATCAATATTGTCGCAATTAAATGAAAAATTACACTCGCCAGTTGTATCAATGTCTGATATTAGATACACTTAAAAATAACACCATATTAATATAAAATAGATTTCCTACTCTAAATGGTACAAATATTATGAAGTGCTTTCCGTCAAAGAAGATGTGATAAAGAAAACACGTGATATACCTCTCTTCAGATTTCATTTATTTGCGTTAAGAATCAAGCAACTAACGCAACTGCTCTTCCACGCTCTAACTTTTTGGAGTTAAATAAAGAATCACACTCTTTATATAGCTATATCAAAATATGATATTATGTACACCCAAAAAAAAAACAATACCAATATTAAGTAGATACCAACTCTAAATAGTGCAAATCATATGAAGTGCATCCCGTCCAAGAAGATATTCTCAAAGGAATTCACTGATATATCTTTCTTAATTAGGAAACCACATACTTGCTTCAGTATCAATATTTGATATTAGACACTAAGAAAAATATTATATTAATATAAAATGGATTGCGAACTCCAAATACTGCAAAGAGTATGAAGTGCGTCCCATCGAAGATGATGTAATCAAGGAAATGCAGTGATATATCTTTCTTCAGAAATCCTATACTTGAATTAAGAATCAAGTGACTAACTCGACAAATCTTCAATACTTCAACTTCTTGTAGTTACATGAAAATCACTCACTATATAGGTATCGAAATCTGATATTAGAGACACTAAAAAAATGACATTAATATAAAATAAATTCCCAACTCTAAATAGTGCGAAGCGTACGAAGTACTTCTCTTCAAAAAAGATGTAATCAAAGAAATGCACTGATATATCTTTCTCCATAAATCATATTCTTGCAATAAGAATCAATCGGCCAACTCAATTGCTCTTCCATGATTAGATTAACCATATAATTGTATTGATATCTGACATTGGCATTCTCACATAAAAAGCAAAAAACACAAAACCTCGTTAAAATAAATAGAACAAAAAGAACATCCTCCAATTCTCATATGATTCGAACTAATAAACTCCTAATTCGATGAGAACCCAAACCATAATTTATGTTTGGGTCATTAGAATATGGTTGCACTTTCAGGCCATGTGATATTCTTTATGAGTATATGAATTGGTAAAAGTTAAAATACTTTTTTTTTATTCGACCGCAAAATATCAAATGCTTTCATCGAAAATTAAATTAGCATTGACACATAAAATGAAACAACGTGTTCTGGCCATGATAACCAAAAATTAAATGTAAAAACATGTGAGTATTATTCATGAAAAATTAAATAAATAATTATACAAATGATAAAGGGGATACCAACATTAGCGAGGCTAATATTAATCCAAAGATCTAATTTCCAGAATTATCTTGTTTTATATGATATCCTTTTTATAAATTATGAATATACCTCCATTTTGTTTGATGTTACATAAATACTCTTGAAGGTTTTTTTTTTTTTTTTTGAGTCAATCTCAGAAAGTTGTTTCCAATTTTTGGAGGAAGCTTGAGAAAGTTGTACTAGTTGCTTCTAATGAGGGGTATTTTTCAAGTTGAATACGCTCCTTTGAAAGATTAGTTATAGGATTGAAATTTCCAGTCAAACTGGTAATGGAAGAAAACCAAATAAAAATATTATTAGTGTAAAACGAATAAAATATAGTATAAACTGTTAGCAACAATGATTAAGCATCATGCTTATCCTGAATCCGAAATTCATGATTCACATGCATGTTTATTCAGGAGTTTATGTTGTACTTCTCTGGTGGAGCCAGTTTAGGTAAAAATCAAAAATACTAGTTATCCTCAATTCGTGTGCTTCAAAATTTTCCACCATGATTTTTTCAGTACCAATGCCTGCACGACTTTCCCAACCAGTCGCTTTAAGGGAGTATAAACTGTGTTTGAAGGTTCCATGCCTACATATACACACCAAATATTCAAATTTTGTAATTTTTTGTTACGAAAAAAAATTACTAAGAGAAAAATACCATATTAGCAACGTAGGAACCCTATAAATGCATATCTAAATACTCAAATAAAAGATTCATCAACACAATAAGACCGAAATAGGTTAGTATAAAAATTGAATAGGTTTTCATACCATGGAAAGCAACCTTCACTGATTTCTCTTTGTTGTGAGTTTCTTCAAAATTCATAGCCGTTATTTCGCTGTTGCTTCGTCTTTTTCACAAAAACTGGAAGTTGGAGGGTTTTCAAGGATGATTTGAATCCTTTATATAGATGTTCGATGCTTGGTTCCAAAGAAAACCAGCAGAACTGATACGGAAGTAATTCGCATATGGAAACATAAATACAACAATGTTAACTCATATAGAATTAATTCTCACTATATGGCAACATAAATCAACAATATTAATGGAGATTGTAATCAGATATTTTCTTAGATAAATAAATATTAATTTCAAAATATAAATATGGCAACATAAATCAATGATATTAATATTAATTGATCTTGTAATCAGAATTTTTTATAGATACGTAAATATTAATTTCGAAATATAAATATGGAATTAAGCATAATTAAGCACATCGAATATTAGATGTTGCTAGATTTACCTTTGAAAAATTAAAATGTTCAAAATTAAAATAGCTATTTTTAGAATTTAGATATTAATATTAATTGATCTTGTAATCATAATTTTTTTTAGATACGTAAATATTTTTTAGATACGCAAATATTAATTTCGAAATTAAGCACATCGAATATCAGATGTTGCTAGATTTACCTTTGAAAAATTAAAATACTCAAAATTAAAATACTACTTTTAGATTGTTTATCTTATAAAAGATACAAAAGAAATATAAATCTTAATTACTTATGGTATCAGTAAAAATTATTGAATCTAAAACCCATATGATACCATGCAGTTTACCTTTCATTTTCAATTATTATCTCCCTCATAAGCACATCACTTGATTTGTCGAATTTTTCAACTGATTTCGTCACAACATTCGACACAGAATTTAGCCTTCCAACCACAGCTACATGAATTATATAAGAAGAGGTTAATGTTAGCTACAATGCTTTTTGCAAAACAAATAAAATAAAAGTATATCTTATATTTTCGATTGTTCACCTGTATAATATGTAGCATCATTTTTTATGGCACCAACATTCTCGAGAGCAAGAAAACTGAATATCTCCTAGGGAAATGTTAGGAGGCCAACTTTCAGATGTTCCACCTTGGTAAACCTGTTCAGCCACATTACATGTTCAAATGACACAATTTTGTGACCAGCTGATGGCTTGCCAATGCTAAATCTTTGAATGGAATACACATTTCCCTCCTCGAATTTCCCTTCAAACAGCTCCACGTAATATTTGCCTACCCTAGCATGTATCTGAGTACCCTGCATTACGTCCAATAAACAATTAATTTCTACACTTGATCGACCCAAAAAAAAAAAAACTTTTACCGACAATGTGCGTCAGAGGTCGAGTAACCCACCTCTCGGTCAATGAGATGAAAGTCAAGACTCTATAATTGACCTCTGTTTTTGTTTTCAAATCTCACTTTTTTTCAGAAATAAAGCCCGCACGACTTTCTGATGTGTCTGATTCCTAACCAGACGTTTGAAGGGGGTATACACTGTCGGAGAAGGCTTCTTGCCTATATATACACACATCAAACATTAAATTTTTGCATTTGCTTGTTACAAATAAAAATTGCTTAGAGAAAAAAAACAGCAACCTAGGAACCCTATTGAAGCATATGCAAACTGGGTTTACATACCATGGAAATCAACTGTCGTTGCTCCCTCTTCGATGTGATTTTCTTCAAAAGTCATAGTCGATATCTCCTGTTCGCTACCTCTTTTTCACAAAAACTAAAAGTACGTGGGTTTGTGTAGGGGTGAAGAATGATTTGTATCCTTTATATAGATATTGGAAACTTGGCTCTAAAGAAAACCTTTACAACTGCTATGGAATTAATTCATGTTATATGAAAATATGAATAAATATAACACATAAATATGGTGTCAATATAAATAAATATAACATATAAATATGGTTTTAATTAATGTGACTTGAACAATGGTTACACACTTTACCATATTAACTATTGGATTTGTTTATATTAGTAAATTAATTGTATTAACGGAACCCGTAAGATTATGTGTAGGTAAATAATTAGTTTTTTTCAGATACTCTAAACATAAATATTAATTTAACTTTACCATATTAACTATTGGCGTTGTTTATATTAGTAAATTAACTGTATTAATGGAACCCAT
>NC_039367.1:14561956-14564183 GCF_003573695.1 Papaver somniferum | reverse complement strand
TTTTATTTCAGTCATAAATGTACAAAATTAATATAGTATTTTTTATTATTTTCTGGATTTTGTATAATATCGGCAAGAAATTATAAAGGATTAATAAAGATTAATATAGTAATCTTTTTATCATTTCTATATTGTTTTTTCTTCTTTTTTTCGTTATAAAAGACTTTAAAATATAAATCTCATTAGTTTATCCATAAATACGTTGAATTGTTTTTTTTATTTTACTCATAAATGTAAGAATTAATATAAATAAATACATGAAATTATAAAAGATTCAAAAAATATAAATTATATTATTTTATTCCATAAAAATGTTGAATTGATTTTTTTATTTTAATCATAAATGTCCGAAATTAATATAGTAGTTTTCTTTATTTTCTGGATTTTCACAATAAATGCACGAAATTACTATAGCAATCTTTCTAAATAATGAGGGTTGTCCGTCGTGTGTGTCTCAACAATCCACCCAATGTACACCACCCATTGTCAGATCATTGCACCATATCTAACGAAATTTCAACCGATGAATATGAATTGTTTCTCAATTAGCCAATGAGAGCGCGAGGTTATGCTCACCAACCAAAATGCGCATTACAAAGCTCTCTCAATTAAGTAATACGACATAAAGTTTTTTTTTTTTTTTGGATATTTCAAAACTTATGTATTATGTTTACCACTAATTCAAATTTGTTTGAAATTTAAAGGACGTTATTAGAGTTTATATTTGTGTTTTACATTTACTGCTGCAAAGAGAGTGTCTTTTTCACACTTCTCTATTTGTCACTGCTTTTATTTTCCTTTAGTTGTTTGCTTGTTAATGGGATATTCCTTGGTTTATCCCTTTAGGGTTTAGATCCTGCAGAGTCCTTTCGAACTCTTATGTAACGTCACTATCCTTATCTTTGAATAACAATTATTACAGCTTATCATCTTATCACCTTCATCAAAATATTACATGGTATCGGAGCAGCTACTGATCCAACATGAACAATGGTTCTCTGGCCAAAAGACTGAGGTTAACAGAAATCTTGATGCCGCCATGTCTTCCGCCTTTTTTACTAAAAACACATTTGCATCATCTTCTTCTACTGATAACTCTCAACACCCTAAACCTCACCACTCAAATACCTCACACACCAACAAAATCACTGATTTCAGTACATTACTTGCCAGATCTGCAAAAAGAAGGGCCATACTGCTAACAAGAGTTATTACAGATACACGGCCTCAAAATCTGCATCTATTTCTACACCCCAAGCAAATTTTTGTCACATAGCTTGCATCTCTGAAGAATCTACTTAACCAGCAGTTGTAGATTAGTTGCCTGACTCCGGGGCTACCTCTCACATGATCAATGCCATTACATTTATTCAAAACCCAACACCTTACACTGGTCCTGAGAGAGTTCTTGTAGGCAGTGGAGAACAACTACCCATTAAAATGATTGGTACTTCTACCTTACACACTGATACATCATCTTTATCCTTCCAAATATCTTGTATGTACCAACTTTACATACGAACTTGATTTCTGTTGGGAAATTTACAAATGATAACTCTTGTTCAATTGAATTTCTTCCTTGGGGCTACAAAATTTTGGATCTTCACTCACAGCAGCTACTATTTGAAGGGAAGATGTATATGAACTTATATCCTATTGCTACTACTTCTGGTTCTCCTATCCAAGCCCATGTGACTCTCAAAGCTACACCAACTACATGGCAGCGGCGCCAAAAACTTGGTGTGGTTAGAAAACACACAAAAACTCTTGCAAGTATACAAGGCCAAGTTTTAGTATAGAAAGTAAGCAAGGGATCATTCCACAGAGACTTGGGGTGTATTGAAGTTTCCTAGACTAAAGTTATCTAAACAAGTAACTAAGTGGCAGTGAGATAGTGACAGTTACAATGGCAATGAGCCAAAGGCAGTGAAGTAAAGAATGAAAGAAACTAAGAACAACTTAACCAAAACAGAACATGGAAAAGAAATTGTGGATGGGAAGTGTAAGGAGATGGATGAGAATTCCCTTCACCTAGCTAGTTCATCTAGGTTAAGTTTTTGTCATATGTCTAGTTAACTAACCTTACAGCCTTAGCTAACCCCTAGTATTGGCTGTCTGTTTAAGGCACAACCAATCACAGACTAACTAGGCAGTGGCTTACTAACTAATGTAGCTGATTAACTCCTTAGAGCCACCACTGACCCCTAGCATTAGTGGTCTTCTTACA
>NC_039367.1:14561663-14561806 GCF_003573695.1 Papaver somniferum | reverse complement strand
CCTAAGCTATTTTGAGTTCAACAAAAACCATCCTAATAGCTAACCATCATGGTTCAAAGGTCTTCTCTGAGGTTTAAACAGGGAAAATACATGATCATGTGAAGAGACATTACAAACATGCTAATTAACACAAACATAACATG